>NC_034413.1:21894056-22045861 GCF_002078875.1 Numida meleagris
CCCTCTTTTTCCTCCCTCCCTCTTTTTCCTCCCTCCCTCTTTTTCCTCCCTCCCTCTTTTTCCTCCCTCCCTCTTTTTCCTCCCTCCCTCTTTTTCCTCCCTCCCAATCAAGACATGGGCATTTTATCCTAACCAGAGGACAGTTTAAGTCAGCATGATGCCTTTTTTCTTTTCAAGAACTAGGTGCTTTTTAGCCATTTTGAAATATTACCACTTTTCCAGGTAAACTGGAACCTAAACTGCCAGAACATGGAAAAGATGAGGCAAAGAAAGCAATTACATTGTTGTTCTATTGATGTGGTATAAAAGGAGCTATTTTCTAAACCTAAGTAGTTTTCTATTCAGACATCACTATGTCTATCTGGTCTATCTTGAAACTCTTCTATTAGTGACTTCCTAGGTGGTAGAAAAAAGTAACTCACCATAATTCTGCTCAATTTCTTTTCGAAGGCAGTTAGTTCTCCCTTTCCATGAAGCATTTGTTACTGCCCTATCCTTTGTACCTGTCCTTCTATGTATACTTAAGTCAGGGAGAAATGCCTTCCTTCCACATAGAACTGAATAGCACAACCTCACTGATCTGCTGAGCTTTTTGCCATTCTGCATGATGGAATCTGACAAATTAGGTTGATCATATGTGTACTGACATGATTGTCTTCAAGCTACATAACCAAATCCATATGTGCTGTAGGTTGAGACAGCTCATTAAAAACAAGTCCATAGTTTTCCTTATATCTTCACTAAATCAGAACCTAAAAGGTGAAGCAACAGCGTTTATAAATGAAGTAGGTTGTTACAGTCATGCTCATATTAAAAGAGCTTTGTGTATTAGTTAAAGAAATCCTGATAAGCGATTTTATTCCAGAGAATTAAGTATTTCCAAGGTCTCAGTGCTTTATGAAATTGTTTCATGTAAATTTAATTGCAGAACAAGATGTTAAAATCTTCTTTTCTTGCGTACTTTAGAAGCTACCTTTTTAATTTTTATGTGAAGCTTTGGTTTTGACTTCTTTAACTGAATATTCCAATACTAAATTAAGAAATACAGATTTTAGAGAAGACAATTTAACTGAATGCAAAAAGATTTATTTTGGAATTTTCTGTCATGGAAGGCATTATTCTTTATAGATTAAGTTCTCAGATGCACTGAACTTAGATCATAGGACATTTACATCCTTTCTGAAGCAGATTTTTTTTTTTCCTATACATATTAAGAAGTTAAGTCTCAATACATGGTGTTCAAGAACAGAGAAATTTATTTCTGGGTGTTGTAGGGTGAATAAAGGCTTCTGTACTCCAAGTACTTTAATTCAGCAGTGCTTAACATCAGCTGCTGGCAATTCCTAAATCTTTTTGTTTGTTTATTTTCCTTCTCGACACCTAAAGAAACAATCTGTTTTTCAAACATGAGATATCTAGCAGTACTCAATAGTTTAGCTAAATCGTTAAAAGCTGAACAACACCTGGGATACAATAGCTTAGTTTTAAGCACTCTGCTTTGTAATGTTGACATAGGTGTTCAGAATTTGTTGACTAAAAGGAGTCAACGAAACAGTTGCAAAGGAATACCTGGTCAAAAAGCATGCAGACTTGGTGCACATCAGGAATAAGAGAGTTGGACACTTTACCAAAATGGGTATGGTTTTCAGTATTTAACAGTGCTTAAAGTAGTATTATCTGCAAAATCATTGTTTCTGCTGCGGTTGAAATCAGAAGTGATTATGTGATGTGTTATACACCTTAATGTCATATCTGTCATCAGCCTTGTTGCAACATCAATATTGCTCTTTTATACTCAGTAAATGAATGGTTCTGGGTTTTGCACAGTGAATTCATACATTTGACATGGGTTCTGCCATGTTCTGAAATGAATCCTGGATCCTGAGTTTTTGAAGTTTTACACTGAGTACATTTCTTAGTGATGTACTTGCTGTATGGAAGACAGATATGACTTATGGCAGCCAGAAATTTTGGCCTATTCTGACAACCATGCAGGAAGTAAAGGACATTGGTAATCATAACAGAAGAAAAAAAATACATTTTTAAAACAATGCCTGTCTATTTAAGGAAAGTAAACATTAAATAATTATGCATACTTAAACATTGGTGTTGCTTAATGCTTTTGGCTGAGACACTGTGTATTGATGAAAGCAAACATTAGATGCTACAACATTTTTGAACTAAGCACAGAAAATGTGTGTTGCCCCACAGAGAAACCCAGACCTCTCTGATGTGCAGTTATAGGCAAAAATGGTATGTGTACAAATATGTCTCTGTTATAGAAATCAGAATGTTGAAGCCACATGGAAAATGGTTGGCACAGAATGCTTTGTTTTCTTCTTCATTATTAGTTTCTAAAAATTAACATAGATAATTAAAAATCCAGTAATAAAACAATACACTTTGGTGTATTGGTGCATATCATGTGTCTTGACACACATTCAGTAATTGTTTCAAAAATAACATGTTTATAAAGATTGCTTTCCATATACTCTAATTGAGGCTAGTAGTTAAAAATTTGGATGATTTTAAGATGGTCTGCATTTCTTCTCAGACTGAGTTTCTCACTGTTTCTTTGCTTTTAATTTGAAAAATACTACTACAGTAACCTTGCATATTTTGCATTCTGTTTCAGACGATAGTGATAGTTTTCTTATCCAACTAAATAAATTGATAAGCGCAGCTGATTCAGTGTTTACATAATCATCTCAATGTCAACAGTCATTTCAATTATCCTAACTTTATACTGAATCTCCAAAATCCAATTATCAGCTAATAATAATTGTCAGTTTTACTATAAACCTTTAATGATAGGTCACAAGGGATGTTGTACCAGAAGGATTAAATCGTTGTAGACTCTAACTATGCCTGGCCTTAAATTACTAGCCTCTTATCTCACGGTAACAGAGCTACTATATGTTTTGTCACTATTTTTGCTAAATAGAATAACTGTCACCAAAATTAATTTCATCTTTCTTAAATTAGCTTCTTGGTGCAATTTCTCTCTTCAGTCAAAATTTATTTCCTGAAGAATTTAATTTCCATCTTCATCTATTTTCTTTGAGAAAAAGGAGGGTGAACATTCAAGAACAAATGCCTTCTAAATCATTCTGTGGTTAATTTTGAAATTTTCTTATTATTAATAATTGCTGACCCCTGTAGGAATGAGTATTTTAAGTCATTGTATACTTAAAATTAGACTGATTCTGCCTAGTTCACACTGGCCATATTCAAGGCAATAAAACCTGAAAAGGGGAAAAATCCTTCTTGTAATGAAATGTAGTGCTCAGTCATGTGAATATAAGATTTCCGATGTGATTCAAGGGAATGTTGTAATTAGCTGATTTCATTTAGTCACGTTTATTAGTTTTTAATCATATTAAGGACGTATACAAGTGAAGAAAGATATTGTAAGGGATAGTGTAGAGGGAAGAAATGCTGCCTTGAAAACCGGGCATTGAGAGTTGGCAATGTTGTACAGTATAGTGACAGCAATTTCTAACTGAATTGCTGGTGTCCTTAAAAATAGTTCCATTGAAATTATAATTTAAAAATCATTAAATATGCAACTATTGGCAAACTGTTTTCTATTATATTATCCTTTCTTTTGGTTTTGATGACCTCAGCTCAAAACTTTTTGTGAAGTTACAATGCAGTATTTATCTTAAAAACAAACAAAACCCATAAATTGAAAGAAGGGGGTAACTGGAAAAGGGAGGATTAGAAAGATAAACCCAAAGTGACAGGCTCTTTCTGAAATTAGCATTCAGCTGGTTTTAAGCAAAGAAAAGAGTATAAGGTAAAATAAAATAAAAAAATCTTTAATGCTCATAAATAAAATCTATTTGAAAATATTGAAATCTAGAGGGAATATATTGGCTGGAATAGGGAAATATATTAAGTGTCTATGATTTCCTGTTTGGAAATATGTTCCTCTTTAAGAATCTTTAGCATGAAGAACAGGGGTGACTAGAAAGAAAGGAGTAATTTCTTCTGCCAGCTGCACATGATTATCAAGCTTTTGTAAACTCAATTAGTAGAGAAGAATATTTCCAAAATCTGATTAAATATTAGTGCCAACAGGGCAGAAAATTAAACAGAGCATACACATTAATAATCTATTAAATGTTCTATCAACTCTGAACAGCTGTAGCAGTTGTAATCAGGCATTTCTTTGTGGCATCCTACAGATTTGTATTGGAGTAGAAAGTTGCTACTAGATTACTGCCGTGGGTGGAAAGTCAGAAGTGGCTGTCACTCTTCTGACTGGAAGGGGGATCTGTGTATAGGAAAACATTGCTTTTGTGTTTAGCAGAGCTGTCAGCTCCACTTTTATTTGAGGTGTTGATATATTGAGGCACTGTATCTGTATCGTGGCATTTATCTGGAACATAGCTGAAATGTGACCTCAGAGAAAGGAAAATCATTAGAACCTACGCAGGAATATGGCTACCCTTGCGAACTTGTCATAGGATAAATGGAAAGTTGCTTTGCAAACAGAATTATATTATGTAATTAATGTATTATAGTTCAGGAATTTAGCTTTAAATTCTTTAATAAAAGAGATGTTATACACACTAGCCAAAATAAGTAAAAATGAAAATATGAATGATCCCGAGAAAAAATAGAATAGTAACTTCTTAGATAAGAGTAGGAAACCAAATATGAGGGATACATTTGATGATACAAAGAAAGCATTGTAGAGACTACCAGGTGTGTTCATATTGGTAACCAATCCTATGCATGACAGAGGAAAGCACCAAGAAAATGGAGTAAACTGGGTAAGAGTAAATAACCCTGATTATCACATCCATCCCAAAGCATGACAGAATAACACACAGAGTGTTCTGGCCCAGTGCTCTCTCTTGAGTGTGGCCAGAAGCAGATATCTAGAGAAGAAATGAGCAAGGTTATATAATACTTTGCCTTAGTACTCTTTACTGACCTGCAGTGAATTTCCAGTCTCCCTGGAGATCACGTAAGTGTTTTCTAGACCTAAAAGCCTTTGGAACAGAATTTCACATTTAATTTTTGATGTGTAAAGAGCCACATCTTTGTTTATTTTGAACCTGGTTTCTATGGCTTTCTTTTGATGAGCCCAAGATCTTGAGCTGGAAAAGACAACTGAAACTTAATCTGTCCTAATCTTTTCAAAGACATGTACAATTTTGTAGGATTTGAGTAATTCTAATCCTAAACCTAGTGTGGCCAGATTTCTGGGTGTTAATCATTAAGCAAAGCTGAACATGTGCAATCGCCACTGGTACTACATGAAGTAGAAAGGAGGGCTCTCTCATTAGTCAATCACTACTTGCTCTCAAGTCCTACTTCCCTGTCCTTTACATAAAAAAAAAAAGTCATAACAGCCACTTTTCTGAAAAAGGTTTCTTCCTCTCTAAATGCCTTGCTTTTTTGTTGTTTTTTTTTTTGGTTGATGCTTGTTTTTTTGTTGTTTGTTTGTTTTTGTTTTAATTCCCTCTTGGGAGTATTGCTTTAATGTTCTCTTGGAGAATGTTTGTTCCTTTGTTTTTTTCTTTGTTTTACTGTTTTTTTTTATGACTTGCTTACATTGTTTCCACTTCCTGGAAATGAAAGGAGGCAGTATAACTGCGGAAAAACTGATATATTTGCAATTTATGAAACTACAGAAGTCTGTGCTGGAGTGGGAACCTAGAAAAGCTACAAAAACAAAGTTTGGAGATGAAACATCAGTTTAAAGTTCTGGTTCAAATTTACTCCTGAGAGCTAAAGTATAGCAACATTCTGCGCACAGCTAATGATTGTACGTTTGTTCTGTGTTCTAAAACATACTCAAAAGATACTTTTTCCAAAATATATTCCTGGTCTTGCTAAGTGGTACATTTTGATTTGTTAGAAAGTGTTTACTGTACTTCCATGGTTGTAAATAATCATACTAATTTGGGCAATGCCAAATGTTTTCTTCCAAATTCTAATCTTATCTGGGTTTAGTCAGAGTTAAATCCAGTTAAAAATCATTTTGGTAAGATTTAAGGACCTATTTCTAACCTAGAAATGTTCTGGATTGAGTTACGTGGCATCTTTTCTAAGAATAGTTTCTACAATGACCGTTAAGTAATCCTTATTACATTAGTCATCTCTCTTCTGTTCCTTTTTAGTCTTTCCTTTGAGTTGTTTTTCTCTTCTTCCTTACACAGGCTAGGTTAAATATATAAAGGAAAAACAGTGTTCTGTTTAGTCCTTAAGAATCCAAGTGCAAGTGTTTCTTCTGCTCTTCTTTTCAGTTAATAGGAGTACAATTTACAGCACAATGGCACAATCCCAAATGTCTTTGCTGTGCAGTGAACTCAAATTAGGATTAAAGATTGTCAATTTTATTCTGAAAAGCAATGCTCAGATAATATTGGCCATCTACCAAAGCTGCACAAGCTTGAAAAGTTTTGCTGAATGTGCACAGAACTCCATTCAAGCATGAGCAGTTCACACTGGCAAAGGTCAGCTCTCTTTCTTATTCTGTAGGGCCCCTAATTTTTCATCATTAGTGCCTTAAAGATTGTCATAGGGTTTCTCAAGAGATAAAGAGCGAACACTGGTTTATAGTATGATGGCACAAGGGCTACTCAATATTTAGAGCTACATGTCAGGGAGTGTTTGGAGGTGGAGGAAGATGTGGAGAACGCCAAAAAAAAAAAAAAACCCGAGCATTTATTTCCATCTTATAGAAAACTGGGCTTTTCATAAAATAATGTGTAAAGTCCATGCTGGGGTGATCATATGAGTACGTTTCCCCTTGGTTTGCTCAAAGTGAACAACGTACAACAAAGAAATTAGATTTATTCAGCTTAAGGGTGGGGAAGAAGAAAAATCAATTGCATTATGCTGAGGGAATAAAATACACAACTGAACTAAATGGACGGAACTAAAATCAAGTGCTCTAAGAGTACATTTTGCATTGCGTAATATCATGTAGTACACGTATTTTAGTAAACAGCAATAACTGACTCTTTGCTGCAAGTTTGCTATTTTTCCACCCCAAAGCTGAGAAAATGTTATACTGTGCTGAGATGCTTTCTTACTTTCAGATGAGGGTTATTTCCTGTCACATTGAGTTATGTTCTATTCAAGTTCTTGACCTTTTGGTGGTAAGGCTGTAATGGAAGCCTTCCCTGCGTTATCTTTTATAGTGATATGGCTATGCAAACATGGATATATCAGGTTATTCCTCTAGTGAAGAGACAGTCTATGACAACAGATGGTTTTCTTTTCCTAAATCTAGATAGAAAATCTCCTTGAAAAATACAAGCCAATTCTGTGGTCTGATGGTCACTACAGAAACATCTGCACTTGTTTGCAATGTTAAAAATTATGTACAAAGTCATAAGGTTAAACTGGGTCAGAGGTAAGCTGGAAGAGCTTAGCCTGGTTCACTGTTGAAGATATTGTGAACTCGGTCAGCTGCCTTTGCAGTGAAGCAAGTGATGGGTCTTGCACAAACTATTCCACTAGCTTGGATGTAATGATAGTGACCCTCAGCAAAAGATGTCAAAAGCAGTTAGAAAGTGAAATGAAGATTAGCATACTAAATAGGCACGAGCATTTCTGAAATGGCCATTTGTCATGGCTTGAAGGATTGATAGATTCAGCACCAATGCTAAATCATAAAATTCAAGATTGTACTGCATGTGGAGCATCATCAAATGGTCTACTCCTTTGTTCTTTTATCCTTGCCATGTGTGCAAGGATGGCTGTGAGCATTTGCTTTTAACAATATGAAAAATATGAAATATTGGAAGAAGGAGCTTTTAGGGGGGTGTATCTGTTGAACCATTCTCCAGTTTTCACTAATACCATTCTCAAACCTGGACTTCCCAAGCCCATTATGTTTGTTTATACACAGTGCTATTCTAAGTATGTCAGCATCTTCTCAAGTTTTGACAGTAGTTTAGTTGCGTTTGTATGGAACAACACTGAAAGTAAGATTTTTTTTTCACTGACAAGCTGACTAGTTTACATTCGTGTGAGAACTGCTGCTCCTTCTGTAATAAAGATGTGGGTCTTCCCTTACAGTCTGTTGCAAGATGCAGATAACAGGGTTTTTTTCCCCACTTATTCCATCAGATATCTTGTTGTTTTTTGCTTGTCTGTTTGCTTGATTTCCTTTTAAATGGTGTTTATGGCTACTCCAAAGCAAGTAAAGGAAATGGAAAACAAGATAGACTCAAAAAATAGACTGCATTTTCATCATTCATCAGAATATATTTCCTTCTAACCCTGAGAATATTTAGCGATATACTGGGGCTTGGTGATTACAGGTGATTCCTCACTTTCTCAAACTGCCTTCACATATCTTATTTCCAGACATAATGAAAGAAACTTGATATTTGTAGTGCATTCCTTTCCTTCCATTGCATGTAGGTATGTAGACTATGGGCAAAGTTTTTTCTTTCTTCGCTGTCTGTTATATCCAGTAGAGCAGTAATGTACAAACTGAAAGGCGGAAAGGCATGGTGTCTGCCCACCCTAGCAAGTGGTAAAGGGAAGGCTTGTCTGTGCACCAGCCATGCCCTGCCTGTATTAATAAAACAGTTTCTATTGCTTTTGTATCATCCCAAGAGGAATTCAAGTAAAATTGTGCCCCTATTCTTTGTAAGCCACTACACTTCACATAAATTCTTACGTGAGTCCTTAGCCACCTACAGTGTGGTTTCAGCCCACCCATAGTTTTGACCAGAGCAAGATCACTTAGCTCAGTGAATACGTCAATCCCTACTGCATGAAAAATGAGAATGTATGTGACAACAGACGTATCTTTATTGCAGTGAAAGGTTTTATTTGGCTTACAGAATTTTGAATAGAATTCTAATAGATTTGAGGTGGGTAGGGTGTGCGTATAGCTTTATTGGATGCAGTAATTAAACACAATACTGGCTGGCTGCTGAATTTGAGGAGGCTTAGATAATATAATGGTATCTTTTCAGTTCTTACATACAAGAGATTTACTATGCATGTGTTATAAATCTGTAATTTATAAACCTCGTTGACTTCTTTAGTCCCCAGGGTCTTCATTCTTGTTCACCCTGGAAGTCCCTGATACATTTTTATTTATTTACTTATTTATTTAAATTATGACCTCATTAAAGCTAAGGCATGGCTCCAGATCCTTGCCTAGTGTAAATTAGCCAAGTTTTGTGACTAACCCTAGATGAAGATCCAGGCTGTAAATTGAAAGACTGTCCTTTCGAGTTGCCTCTTCAAATCCCAAATTCTGACCCTGGTGTTAGAAACATTCCCATGCTAACATAATAAGGCATTTCTTTAACTTGTTTTTTGAGTCTTCTCCCGGTTGTCACAGTAGTCTCGCAATGTGTCTAAGACTTGCATAGACACATGTACAAGATGTAATGCAGTAAATTTCTTCATAGAAAGAATTATAAGAAAGGTGTTTGCGAATAATATGAAGATGTGGTGATGTCTGGAATTTACAAAAACAATGAATGCCAAATGAGTTTAGGTTTCAGGTGTTTTTTTAAGTTTTTTAAATTTTTTTGAATGGTAAGAAGATCTTAATTTTTGAAGTTTTGTAAACTACTGCAGTTAATCTGAAGAACACCTCATAAAAGTGATTCAAGGTAAAAACAAAAATGGCTTCACTGAAGATTTCAGACTCCAATTAATGAGTGTCTTTTTTTCCTTAATGTTCAGTAATTCAAATTCAAATCCACCTTGGGATTACTGTGAACTGTAGTAGTTTCACACTTTGTTAGGGGGTTTGCTTTTCATAACAGGTTTATTTTTTCCCAATTTTAACATATTGGAAAGCCCTGATACCTAGTCTTTTACACTTAATCCAAAACAGTTTATTTATAGTTGCCAGAAGTAAGTTCCTAATGTCATCTTAATTAGAAACATGTGGTGAAAAAAGGCAACTTTTAAGCTGACACTATTTTTGAGTTAAAATCTGGCATACCCTTTCTACTGACAAGCCTGACAACTGCAGCAGCAATCACCTCATCAAATCTCTCCGTTGTGTCTCTCCTGGTTTTTGGCATCCTTCCTGTCTAAATTTTTATCAGATGAGTGCTTTTTTCTTGGCAAGTATCTTAAATACCTTCTTGTAGCTTTATCTCTGCACTGTCACCCTTTGCCCTTAATATCATTTCTCACATGTCGGTCTGTGGCAGAATTTGAAACAAATTAGTTAAGAATGTAGATTCAAAGACCAGCTTTTCCCCTTGACTCACCACTCTCTTCCCCCCCGCTTTCTAAACACCAACATGTCAGAGATACCACAGGAGTGCTCAGTTTTTAAGATGCATTTTTGAAACTTGAACAGCTGTATTGCTTTTCTTTGTCTTGCTGCTTCATGCCATTGAAAGATTTTCAGCCTGTGTCATCTAAACATCTACTTTTAAGTTTCTGAAATACTCGATAGGCTATGTTAGGATAAGAGTGGAGGGTATGGTAAAGATGTTTTAGAACACAGCCAAACTAGATATCCTTTCTGCAGATTTTCTGAAAGCTGGACTGGAATAAACTTCTTTGCAAGAATTCTGGTATTTCCTCTTCTAGTTGCTTTTGATTGCAGTGTTGATTCTGAACCTTGAAATTCAGATAGACACCAAAAAAGTTTCCTGGGAAAGTTATCCAAATTAATTTGTTACTTCAAATAAATACATAAATATTGAACGACACTTGCAATTTAAATTCTTATGAATAATGATAATTTTAGCGTGTGACCAAAGAAAAGTCTTGTTTATCCTACATGACATCAGTTATATGCCTTTGCTTAAGATTAGAAATGTGTTCAATCTCAGCTCACATTTGTAAGTAAGTAAAAGAACAAAAAAAGTAGAGTTCTGTCTTCCCCTTTATATATTGTTTAAAAATAAAAAATTAGTTTCATAGAAGCAGAATCCTATCTGGCCTTTTATTTTTCAGCTGGGTGTATGGTTTGTCAAACTCTTAGAATTTACAGTTCAACGCTCAGCATAAGTTAAGACTGTTTGTTGTAGCTTGGATGGGAAAAAAAAGTTTAAGGAAAAAAAAGAAAGACAAGAAAAAAATTAAGACAATTTTTGAGCCTTAAATCAGTGGGCCCTAGAGTGGTGCTACATAGGCAATCATATTTTGTGATTTAAGAATTTTATAAGTACCTATCAGCAAAGTAACTATAAGGAAATTGACAAGCAATGTGAGCTTTTCTGGTCTAAGCCTTAGATTCAAATGTGTGATATGCAATGTAGATAACTCATCCTGTGTGAAAAATGTAATACTTGAACACAACTAGCAATCATTTTTTTGCATATACTTTGGACAGGACTCCTTAGAAGAAAAAGGCTTCCTGGTAGGACCTTTTTTTCAGTATTACAGAGATGTTAAAATGCTTTTTAACACATCTATCATGTAACTTTTCTATGCGACTGTGGTATTAACATAAAAAGCCAGATACTATTGTCTTGAAATGAGTTTTAACCCCAGAGAGGTACCACAGAATTAGAGACAGTGCAAACAGCTTCCAATGCCAACACTGATGTCAAGGACAGCCTCTGTGGGCAAGACTCCATGTCCAGTAATTTCTGCCTAGTACTGAGAGTTGGTACCATCAGCTGTTGATGCGTCTGCAAAATGAATCCATTTCTGACAGAAACTGTATCAGTGTTGCATATTCCTATTTAAAAGTTGCTGGTGTGCCACTAGGTTTTAATGTAGTTATTTTTATATTACTAAAGAGGATCTAGTTAAACAGTTAATTCAGTAATGAAGGGTGCTGACTCCAATTCACAACTATTTTTGTGTTGTTAAAATGCTTTTGTCTTATGCATAGTTGTTTAGGGAAAAATATTCCTCATGTTTCAAATGGTGCATTGCAATTGAAATTTTTATGCCAAAGAGGAAATTTATTTTACCAAATTCCATTTTGTTTGATACTTCAAACAAAACTTCTTCATCCTCCAGGAATTCAGGAAATAATTATAATGTGGAGTGGGGTATGTCTTGGTCTATTTCTGTTTTGCAAGTAAATTTTTAAAGACGTTGTTACAACAGAGATTAGGTTCATTTTAATTGGGGAAAAAAAAAGTTGTTTCAGTCAGAAAACAAAAATGATATTTAAGATCATCAGCTACTTTTGAAAAGGAGAGTTAAAGCAAAAATCCATAAAATATAAGCAGTGGTATTCTAGATCTACTTTCAGAGGGCACAGTACATTATACCACCTCTTTGTAATTTGTGAATCTGTACTGCCACTTGGCCATTTTATAGATATTCTTCAAGTGTGCAAAATGCTGTCTAAGAATGTGTCTGTCCAGATCTCAGGCAGTCAGTTTTTCCCCTCTTCTGCCTGGGGAAGGAGTGCAGGAGTCTGACTCTACTTTAAGTTGTAATCTATTCTATCAGAGTAAAATGTTCCCTCCATGTATTACGTTTCTGACCTGCTTCATACTTGAAATGTAAGATTTTTCAAAATGTGAGCACAAAATGAATCTTGCACAATTGTATTTTCAAAAGTAATTAATACAGTAGCTCTTACTGAGAACACTGTAAGCTGCTGAATGCTCAGCAAATAAAACCCCTCTTCAGGGTGCCATGAGCAGGCAATAAACTTCAGTGGTTTTGAATTTGAGTAATGGAGCATTAAGGAAACATACTAATTAAGGTAAATTTGGCAATTTTATTGGATCCAGTTTTCTAGTTTCTTTAGTCAGTGAGGGCCAATGTAAGCTGCTGGACACAGAGCATTTTGAGATGCTGGCTGCTTCTTTTCATTGCCTAATGGGAGTTAAGCTCTTCGGAATATCCAGTTGTAGTAGTAAATTCTTTTGAAAACTCCAGTTGTAAATCCCAGCTTAAGCAACTAATGAATCAGGCTCATTTTCCAGTGTTCAACACCAACTCTCCCCTTAAGAGGTAGAAGCAGCTGAGTGTGCTGGGTTCATTTCTATCAATACACCTCTTAAAAACACCTGCCCTGGGATTTTAAAGTGGCTAAGAGCTAGCCTCTGAGAAGATCAGTGTGGTTCAGGCTTTTAAGAACAAGAAATGCACAAAATGCTGATCAGGTGCGTAAGTCAGAAAGTCACTAGCTGTATGTGTTTTCATTAGTAGAGCTGCCTAAGCATGTAATGCTCTGTGTCTGTGCACGTTAGGAGAGGCTGCCATCTTGGCTGTGCTGTGGCTTTGATGGCTCAGTCCTTTTCTGGCTTAGTGATTTGCAAATCCTAAATCACTTGGGAGTAACAGTGCACTTGGGCTGGAGTGCATGCTGCCCACTTCCAGGTCACAGCAGCCACAGGTACATTCACTCCAAAACACAAGACAGAAGAATAACAGCATGCTAATGGGGGTTGGAGGGTATTGTGAAAGTCTGAGAGAGAAACAGGATTTTTCTCTACAGGTACCATCTGACAATTTATTTTCAGCTTTCTCTCTCACAAGGTGACCTCTAAGGAGAAACCTCCTTATTAGCTCTCTGTTATGCTGTGGCTCACAGTGCTCATTGGTATGCCCTGTTGTCACAGTTTTGGCAAATGCTCCCAGGCATCATCTCAGCTGGGGATTGTGTTCCCCATGGACCACCACTGAGCTCAGTTTGACTCACCAGAGCCTGTGCAGCAGCTTCTTACCCAAATAGTCAAGGAAATGGAGCAGGACTTTGTTTCTTCCCAGTACAGAGATGCGCGTAGGAACCAGCTTTGCAGTATTTTGCTGAACATGACTTTAGCCTTTGGAAGTCTGTTTTTCCTTACAACGCTGTAGTGATCTGAGGTGCTACTATAAACTCAGAAAACATTATTGTTCTCTTTGTTACCAGGTTAATATTTTTGTAGTTTTAGGCTCATGTGGATTTTTTCAAATATCTAAATTAGTTAAGAATAATATTTAGGGACACCTGCAAATGTAATCCTAAAATACATTAAATTCATTGGAAAATCTTATCAAATTAACTTACAATTTTATTTATTTGTTTATCTCACAGTTTAATATGCCGTTGCTTTAGTAAGTCATAGTCTTTGATGTAACTTAGGTAATGGACAAGAAAAGAGTCACTGATGTATTCTGTCAAGACTTCAGTGAGGCCTCAGATGTGGTCCATCACAACATCCTTCCCTCCAAATTGGAAAGATATGGATTTGATGGGTGGACTGTTCGATGGACAAGAAACTGGTTGCAGTATTATACCCAGAGAGTGATGGTCCAGATGGAGATCAGTGACAAATGGTGCCCCTCAGGGGTCAGCTGGGACAGATGCTCTTTGATATCTTCATCAATGTACTCTTAGCAAATTTGAGGATGACTCCAAGCTATGTGGTACAGTCAACATGCCTGAGGGACAGGATGCTGTTCAGAGAGACCTAGACAGGCGCAAGCAGTGGGCCCGGGAGAACCTCATGAAATTCAACAAAGCCAAGTGCAAGGTCTTGCACCTGGGTCATGGCAACCCCTGAGATCAGTATGAGCTGGGGAATGAAAGGATAGAGCACACCCCTGCCAAAAAGGACTTGGGGGTACTATTGGATGGCAAGCTGGACATGAGCCAGCAATGTGCCCTTGCAGCCCAGAAAGCCAGTTGTATCCTGAGCTGCATCATAAGTAGCACAGCCAGCAGTGTGAGGGAGGTGATCCTGCCCCTCTACTCTGCTCTGGTGAACCTCACCTGGAATACTGTGTTTAGATATGGAGTTCTCAGTACAGGACCCACGTGGATCTGTTGGAATGCGTACAGAGGAGGGCCACAAAAAGTATCCAAGGGATGAAATGCCTTCCCTCTCTATAAGGAGAGGCTGAGGGAGCTGGGGCTGTTCATACTGGAGAAGAGAAGGCTCCAAGGAGACCTGATAGCAGCCTTTCAGTATCTAAAGGGGAGTTATAGGAAGGAAGGGGAAGACAGACTTTTTATCAGGATCTGTTCTGATAGAACAAGAGGAAAGGTTTCAAACTAAAAGAGGGAAGATTTAGATGGGATATAAGGAAAAATGTTTTTTTTATGATAAGGGTGGTGAAGCACTGGAACAAGTTTCCCAGATAGGTGGTGGATTCCCCAACCCTGGAGACATTCAGATTTGGGCTGGATGGGGCTCTGAGCAGCCTGATCTAGCTGTAGATTGCAGGGGGTTTTAGATGTCCCTTCCAACTTAAATAATTCAATGATTGTATGAAATTGCAGATCAATCAACCATTAAAATGTGTACAATCCTGCTTGGTAGTGTAGCCTTCTTTCCTACATCTTCTCAAAGACTGATTCAGTCACCACTTTATACTTTAATGCCGTGTTGTTACTTAACAAGAAGTAGTATTTTTGGGACGCTTTTTTGTGTTAGGATACAGGACAGCCAATGTGTTAACTGACCTGACCCATTAAAATGAATATGAATGGTAACTCTTTAGTTTGTCACCAAATGTATTGCTAGTTATTTTCTGGACTTGCATAGAACATGTGCTGCAAGGCATAGGCCGTGGCACAAATGGACTATCAGCCTGCTTTTGAATTTCTAGCTCTGTGTCACTTTAAGGATCAGTCTTGATGTTACTTAAAGCAACACATAACTATGTGGAGAAGATAAAGTTGCAGTCTTATGTGTTGATAGAAGAAAGCATTAAGAATTGAGATGCTGATTTATTAAAAGATCTTGTGGAATACCAAACCTAAGATCTTAAAACCTTTATTCAAAGGTAATGCTTAACACAAGGATTTAAGACCAAGCGTCTTCCTTTTTCAGTAAAATGTAATGCCAATTTGTAGAATCAGTGCAGTGAAAAAAGTTATGACAATAATGTTAGAAGAAGGTTAAGCACATCTTTATGAAAAAACAACATTGCACAGTCTCATTGCTTTTATTCGCTTATTGCGTTGTAGCATGTGCAGCATCCAGGTCACTGCCAGTGCAAACCAGACAAGCTTAAGCTGTGATGAGTGATATTGAAGGGAGGGCAGGGAGAGGGGGCTGCGTGTGTAGATCTGGATTGTCTCAAACTCAGACCCCAAGCAGAGATCCAGTGCTGGCAAATACAGTGAGAGTCTCTGGGGGAACTCTGCAACTGAAGTCTGCAGGGAATGGAAAGAGTAATTCCAGATAGGCCACCTTGACAAAGGTATTAGGTGCAGCAGGACATACTGGTGTTCTGAACACATTGACAGTTACGAGCTTTTTAAGCAAATGTTTTTCATTTCTTTTTTCTCTTTGTTAGTTAAGTTGGATTGGGTAGCTGGTGCTGAAACAATTTAATCCTTGTCTACAAAGCAATTTATTGCAAGTTATTGCATCCTATTGCAATTGATTGCTTTATTGTTGTTGGCGTGTTCTGTGCTTTTTCTCTTAGAAATTTCATTTTGCAAATGTAGTAATAATATTTTACATGTGTAGAGTGCCTTTCATCACAAAATACTTCACAAATTAGATAGGGGTTTTGCTGTCAGCTGTTTGAAAGGGAGTGATGCTGGCACAAAGACATGCAGTCATTTTTGCCCATGTAGTCTGGCCAGGCTGTAGCTTTATCATGCTATCTACTTTCTTGTAACCTGTATTGTCACCTGAGTAATAAATAGCCAACTTCCATTCCTGGCTCAGATGCATTTACTACTCTGGCTCAAAAACTGAAGTACTTGCTGGGTAAGAAAACAATTTCAATTATACCAGCTGCCAGCCTTTTTCTCTGACTGGCCACACAGCTAGGAAAAAAAAAAAGTGGAAGAAATGAACTTCAGACATAAGCAAATGTATTTTTAAGTCTTGTTATTTTCTTTTTTTTCTGCATTGCTTCAGGAGAGTGTGATTTTAAAAAGTATGACTGATCCGGATCCTGTATTTGACCTGTTGGTTTTAAAATTTGCATTTGTCTTATATTTGTTATATTGTGTGCTATATCCTAAAGGTAAGACACTGTATTAATAAACTTGACCAGCTAGAGGTAAGGGCAGAAGATTTAGTGATCTGTAATAAGCTGGCCCTAAATTTCAGCAAATCCTTGGAAATTCTATGGCATTCTGTAAAAGAATTGAATTAATTCGGACTGAACTGCACACAACCTTTTAAAAAATAAATCTACTACCAATATGTATAATAGTACTCTCTGAAATATTCAGCCTCGGTTACTTACTTTAATTCAGTGGATTTTTCACTGTCTCTGCATAACTTCCGTGTAAAAGGAAAAGATAATCTACTGGTTCAGACAAAAGGCTTAAGCTCAGCTGATCTGTCTTCTGTTTCCTTTGTATCATGTTCTTGCATTTTAGTCCATCTCTAAGAGGAGATGATAGGAGTTCAGTGCCTCATGATTGTGTAAGAATAAGTACATTTATTGTGAGCTGTTTAAAATGCATATAACTAGGCTCAACACAGACAGATTCTTTCATATTTGAAGTTGGGATATTGGGTCTTGGGGAACTATGGAGGAACAGATTAATGATCTTGTTCAAAGTACTTAGTAGTGAAATGGTTAAAAAAATACATATACAGGCAATATTTAGGTTTCAGAGTTAACACCCTACTGAGATGATTTAAAATAGTTCACATCTTGCTGAACTGTCATTTTCAGCTGTCTGCCAATTTAAGAACATATTGCTGCCTCAGTTAACATATGGTTTGAGTTGATACAGTTTTCTGCGCAACCATGAGAGCTAGACACATCATTATATGAAAATGAAAACAAATGGCTGAGTCCTGGGCTCTGCCGCTCTAGGCCCCCCTGGTGCAAGCACGAGTTCAAAGCCACCTCCTCTTCCCCTTTGAAGATTCCTGCAGCGTGACAGAGTTCCCATGTGATGGTGAGCTGTGGTGCCCACTCCCGTGCTACAGGGCTGTGGCACACAGCCCGTGAGGTTCAACAGCTGGATCCCAAGCTCTTGCTGCATCTTAACTGTGTCATAATGTAAGTTAGTACTAGCAATAGGAAAAAAAAAAAAGTTCTAAGGAAACACTCTATGGTGAGCACTGTGAGGAAGCTTTTGATACCCACAGAAGTAATGCTGAAAATGTGCCCACCAAATATATAATGGCTCTCTTCTTGGGCACCTGCAAATGTTTTGCAAATTACTTGAGATATATGTGTATATATATATTTTTGATGTGATAGAAATTCCATGGTTGTGCTATAGTTTGCTTTGCTTTTATTTGTCTAAGATATAGTTTTACCACTGCATCTTTTTTCTACTTAAGCTAGTTAAATTTCGCAATATTTCCATTTTATCAGAGTGTTTTCATTGCTGAAACTCTGGCATGTCTCTTGTCGTAACAGGAAATTATTTCACTGCAAACAAATTATATTTAAATTATTTTAAGGTTTAACTAAAGCTGATAAAACCGAAATAAAATAAAAAACATGAAGTTGAAATTCATCTTTTCCTTACAGAGTGAGGCAAAATACAGACCAGAGTGATTTGAGTTACATGTACAGCATAAAACTATCCAGATTTGGATAAATGGACTTTGTTTTCCTTGTCCATATGGCTTTGTAACTGGCTCATTTCCCAACATTCTTTTTGACTCAACTTTCAGATTCAAAGGAATCCAAATATCTGACCAAAACACATTTAATTTTCTCCTGCCTATTAGAAGTAAGTATTTGTGCAAAATGAAACCACAAATCAGCTCAGGCTTGCTTGTGAGATTGATGAACCATAATGAATCTTTTGGTGAACTCAGTCTAAATTTCAAGCATGTAATAAAACACAGAATTGTATCCAAAATTCACTTTGAGTATATCCCTGCCTATCTGGTAATTTATTTTTAGGTCACTTTTTTGGGGGTACTTACAAGGCAGTCAACTGGCAGAAGTGTTCCTTAGCAATGCCACCTGCATATTGCCTATATATACAGCGCTGTACAAATTGCCAAGGCATGCACCAAATGGCAGTTTTTGGCTGGTTATATAATAGCAGGGAAACATTTATTTCTTTGAAGTTCTGCTACCAGAGGATATAGGCTAAAATCTTATGCTGCTTCACAGAGGAGGCTGTTTGGGTCCAACGTCTCTTCCTCTGCTCTCCTTGAACTTTGTTAGAGTTTGCCCCCCATTGTGCCTCAGAGAGCATCCTGTGATGGGTTCATGGCTCGCTGTGAGGAAGCCAGGCAAGGCTGCATGAGCAGGTTGTGCATGGCATCAACCTTGCACTAGCAAGGATTTCAACAGGAAATGCAAAACCTTCACAGCAGATGATTTGTCATTCACATGCAGATGTACTGTAGTTTTGACTGTCCTCTTCCCCAGACTTCCTGAAGCTACATCCTTATGTAGCTTACTGTGTGGCCTCTTACACCTTTGCCATGGGTTATACCATGCTAGGGTTTTGCCAGTTTCAGATGCTCTCTCTATCACCTGGGTTGATATTCAATAGCAAGCTAATCACTGACACCAGGAGCAAATTGTCTCAGATTTATGCATATATGTGAAAACAAGGAAATATATGTTTTAAGATGGCAGCATAAGGACTGTTGCTGTAGGCAGAGATCCTAGATGATGTGTTAAGCCCACCTAGAGATTTTATTGTTACAGGGTGCAACAGGGAACCTGTTGGCTTTGTCTTACACAAGCTCTTTGGTTTCAGGGATCTAAGTTACTGCCAAGGAGTCTAATACCATACCCCTATGAGTTTAGATCACACTATTTTATTTACAGGTAGCAAAGAGGAAAGAAACCAGGGTGCATTTCATTGATCTTTCTGTGTTGAAATTGTAAAATTCATGTGCATTTTTGTTTGCTTTATAGCTGTTCTCTTTCCTTTTCCTTATTTAATATGCACTTCATACTGTGCCAAGGGGTCAGTAGGGCAAATCAAGGAGCCAGATGGCTTACCTCTACCCTAAGGAAACATACCAATATTTAGTGGGCATTTTACCAAATAAATGCAGGACTAGAATCCACAATAAATGTGAGAGTTGGTTAAAACCGTATCCTTTTCCTACATTCACAGCTACAACCTCCTTAAGGCATGAGCTTTTTATACTTCACTGCCACTTTCCAGCTTTCTCTAAGTAACTGCATCTTAGAAGATATTAGAGGGGGGTGCAACTCATTTTATTTATGGCCTCTACACAGAAACAAGTTTCAGTTATTTTAATCTGACTGAAATAAGAAACTGTAATCCATGGATGAAAAGACAGTGGACAAACTCAGTTAAATCCCTCGTACCCTGAGGACATATATTTTGTCCATTTCTGTTTTTTTTATGTTCCCTTTTTCCCACTATTATTCCTGACTTTAACTTTTGAAAAACCAAGCAGTTTAAGTGGCCAGGCCTGTGGAGCTTATTTGTATGCAGCACAAATTTCAGGATCTGTTCCCAAGCCTGTGCAGAGTGAAAAATGGCCTGCATTTTCTTGATAGCCCATGTGGTTGTAAAGAATAAATGGCTAATGAATTACAGATGAACATTGACGCAAATTAATCTTCCTGATGTCCCTGGGTTATATGGCAGCCATTTAAAAGTTTAATCAATACACTAAAGTTGAAAACATGCAGGCACTGCAGTTGTTTGGATGTAATAAACATCAGAGGGAAACGGGAGGCTTGTACCCAGTCCATGTATCATAATGACAGGTATTTATGTTTAATGGACTAAATATTTTTTATTGGAAGAGAGCAAATGTCAGCTTAACTTTGTAAGCCCCGCATTCAACTTTCCTTTGAGGTTGGTGAGAGACGGCTGACATGTCATTGAAAATGAAATGTAAAAAAACCAATTGAGACAAAGCGAGGATAAGGAGCTGTTTTGCCGACGAGATGTTGCTTTAATGCTCTGCAACTATTCATTAAATAAAATGTAAACTCTACCATTTCAAACGTTGCAGTAAAATGGTTTACTAGGGCAGACTTTTAATGGTTATTAGGGAAAACAAGAGCCAACCACTGCCAAATATTCTTTTCTGGGAAACATTTTATTTGAAAAGTCTCTTCCTGAGTTGCAATTTCAGAAGATTTATAATTACAAAGTTCCCCCCACTCTCTTCTTTTTGAGACAAAGAAAAACAGAAAAAATAACTTTCAGAACAACCATTTGGTCTTTTTTTTTTTTCCCTCCTTTGAACAGACTAATAGCTTTATATAAGCTTCCCAGAGGCTTGGATATTAATTGCACTTGAAGTCAATAAATCTTAGAGCCATGTGTGTCCAGGACTTTACCCATCATTGCTATAAATGGGGAAGGAGGTTATCCAAGACTGCCAGATTCACCAAGCTTGCACAGTTGCTTGGCTATGCAAAAGCCCACTGGAATTTTTCCATGTATATTTAAAGAAAAAAGTCATTGTCATTATTTGGCCTTACAAGAAGACAACCTTCCAAATTAAACAAAGACTCTAGTAAGTGAAAGAAAAAGGAAAGATCTTGTTTTAGCATCTTTCTGTGATCTTTTTTAGTGCCCTCTTGGCTGATCTTACCTGAGTGGACCCTTGAGTGTCTAGAATGATCTCCTGAAACTTCTAGCAATGTGTGCTGTAGAAGCATTTCAGAAAAGGAGGATGGTCTCAAGTCTGTGGTTTTGTTTCTTTTGTGACTAGTTAAACTGATCCACTCTTAAGTTTACCATCTCTTTCAAATATTATGTTCTATTAAATCATTGCTCTTAATAGTACAGTGAGTTTTCTGCTAGAGGTTTGATGCCTGACATCCCACTCCATGATGCATCTTCAAACATACTGTGTTGACTTCACCAATGACTGCATAAGGCAGACAGGTGTATTGCAGGAGTGGCAGAAATCTCATATTTCTACAGACGTACCTCACTTCTGTTTTGCAGGTAGGCAATTATATTTTAACAGTAGCGTTAGTTTTACCATCGGCTTGTTATGTTGGCATCAGGTTCTACTTCAGATAAGGCGGCTACTGACACTGAATAATGCCAGATCTTGCTAAGTAATGTTGTAGAGTGAGGGTGTCATGTGTATAAGATGTTAAACACTGTTTACTGATGATAAAATAATTGTTAAAGAAACATCTGGAAATGTTAATCTTGTCTACTCCTTGGAAGATGAACTATTTGCATTTTTAAGCAGGCTCATAAATAAATATGTTTACAGCATGTAGAGTGAAAGAATGAAAAGAGGACGTTGGCCAGACAGTCTGCAAAGGCAAAAGAACTCAGTGCAGCACTGAACAGAAATCTCCTTCCTCTGACCCTGTGTCACTTGTCCCAAACTGAGTAGCTTCCTAATCTCAAGGAACCAGTGTGGCCAAATCCGATGATGCTTCCAGATATTTTGCTTAATCTTTCTCATAATCTTACATCCTGTTGTAGGCAGTGGGTTGCTCCTTCCACACCACACTATGGCTAGGATTTACCTGGAATGCAATGCAAGACAGATGAGCCATTGCATACAGTTTGTTGCCCTTTGGAAACGGTCTGTTGCATAGATCTGAGCTGACTTTGATATGACTGGTGAAAGGGAAAGTTGGAGCCTAATAATTGTCATAACGAAGCATCAAAGACTAAGAAGCAAGATTGCAATGTCCTGCTGTATTATGTTAAAGTTTGGTTCAGCTTCAAAAATTGTCTTCAGTTTCTTAAAGCTCAAAAGCAGTGTTCCTGGTAACCTTTAATGATGTGTGAAATAAAGCAACAGGTATCTAAAGCAAAATATTATTAAGATTGCACTAGCAGAAGTGGTGCTAGCTGAAATTCAGAGGTAAAGAGTGGGTAACATTAGTTTGATTCTCACTGTCAGAACGCTCCCTTTTCAGTAACTATTCACAATAAATATGAAGTCTTTTGTAAAATGGTATGTTGGGGAGTACAAGCACCCTATTCCTACAGCAGAAGACACTCTATTTTCTTCATCAACCCATTGTATGATCTAAGTAAACTACTCCAAGTAAGATTTTTATAAGAAGTTTGAATTTCAGACAAATAAATCCTTTTTATTGTGGTTTCTCTGTAGTTAACTTCTACAGAGAAGCTGCTGCTGTGTCTTATAGACTTAATGAATAAAATAGGAGAATAAAAAAATTCTGAAAAAAAATTTTTTTTGTAATGCAAAAAAATTGAGAAATCTAGAACTTTACACTATAAGTGAGGTTCAACTTAATTGAAAGAAACCATATAAGGATGTATGAAAAAAAATGGTCCAATGACAGAATTACTAGTGATTAAACATGGCGTTTTGAGAGTATGATTCTTTCAGTTTGAAGTTACATGGCTGCATATATGTACCTAAATACAGCAGCCTCACACAAGTGTCTTGAAGATTTACCAGTCCAGAAACACAAATCTACCTGATCATCCTTTGCCTTAAGTAAATGATGATGAAAAAATGTAATGGTGTTTTATCTGTTCATCAAAAAAAAAAAAAAAAGACTCCTAACACTACTGACTGGATAATGCTTTTCAAACCTGATCTGTTTTGTGCATTTACATACATGCACGTAGATGCAACAAAGATACATGATCTGTTTGTTATATAGTTAAAATATTTTTAAAATGATATAAAACTATTATTCTAAAATGACTTGAATCTAAATGAATAAGAACTTAGGAAGGTGTGGATTGGCAATTTGCGTTTTTCTATATCATGTTCATGCTGAATTCCTGAGAAATATGAATGTGGTATTTGAGGGTGATGCTATTCGCAACCCTCTCGAACTGGGATCCACAGCCCTAACAGCTATTCAAAAATGAAGTATCTTTCAGTTTTGGTTCTGTGTAATGAGCTTATGACAAAACAAAAAAAAAAAAAGCGGTTTACTTCTACATTCTCCTGCAGGTGTAACTCTGCTGTCTGACAGTTTATCCTGTATTTTATTTTGATGAAGAGAGAGCATTAGGGAAGGAAAAAAATCTCTTCATCAAAAAGCTTAACAGGAAAGAAAAAGTCTCAAGACAATATCATGTATTGCTGGTTATTTGTGATGGTTAAGAGAATTATCTGAAAACAAAGAAGTCTTTCACAATGAATCTAAAACACAAAAGCTTTAATAACATTTACATCTGTGTATCATCCATGTCTCCAAATGCAAGTCATGAATAACACATAAACTAGAGTATATAGGGAACAGAAGTGCTAGCACATCATTTAAAATCCAGCACACCCCATCGTCAGTGGAATCAAATACACAGCAGGAATGGTTCCAGCTGATAGACACACAATGAAGTCATTGAAAATGAGAACATATTAATTACGTTCCTTAAGGTTAAAATAGTAATGGCTGAATTCTATAATCCTGGAATAATACTAATACCCCAAACCCATGCAGTAGAAGTAAGGTTTCAAAAATTGTGGAAGATTTAGTTTTGAATTCATGTATTTGTGTCTCACCCATGACTAACTTCACAGCATGGGGGGTGGCAGGGAGAAGAGCAGGAAGTGCAAGACAAAGACAAAACCAGAGAGAATTATCCCCCCCCCCCCCCCCCCCAAAAAAAAAAAAAAAAAAGTTCTTGGTCCAAACAAGCCACTTGCACTACATGAGCTAATTGTAAGAATATACCATTTCTAAACTGCAGCTGTTATGTGCTTAAGCAAACCCTGCTGGGAGAACTGCTTTGTAGAACACCTCTGCTAACACAGTCACAGAGACCCCTTTAATAGAGGAATTCAAAGTGCAGTGTATAAGGGAAAGCTTTTCCTTTTCTGAATTTTCCTGAGCTTATTGCAGGATGTGATCCTAGCTTGTCAGTGCCATAGATTTCCCTTTCCTTAAATGTTTTTTCTAGTTTCGTTATCTTTTTGTCTATGTTGAATCAAAACAATGGAGGCTGGAGGCAGAGTGTGTGTGCATTGAGAAATGAATAAGGGGGGCCGAGGGAGGATGCTCAGGTTGTATGATAGAAAATGATAGGTATCAAAAAAAAAAAAAATCAACAACAAAAAACCACCTAGTGTGGTCGTGGTCATTTTCTTTGTACTGCAACATTTTTTGTTTGTCCCTGAGGACTAGTAAGATCACTCATAATGATAGCTGATTTTAGGTATGTTCTTTCTCTACTTTTCTTCCTTCTCCTGCAAATCCTTATCCATGCAGCTCTGACAGATGACTTTTGCACCTCTGCTCCTAACTGTATTAACTCCATTGTGTTGGTGTGCTGAGCACCCTGATCCATAAGCATCTTTATGCAAAAAAGCCAAATCCTCCTGGTAGCAAAGGGTTAATTGTCTTCTTTCAATGCACTTTAAAACTCTCTGCTCTTGGGAATGATGTTTCCATGAGGGTTGAATGTAATTACAAAATAATATCGGTACTCTGTCTTATTTTCAGTGAATGATACTTCAGTCCTCACTGTTGCTACTGCACATGTTTATTTTGGGGCTCTTCCTTCAGTGCACTTGATGCAAGGTATTTGCAAATATGAGCCTTTGGGCTTTAAATGTTGTGCTGCTGCTTCTTTTTCTTGTTCACTACAGATTATGTTTAATTGATGACCTGCACTTACAGACATGGGTGGTATACAGATGTAAATGTTATTATAGCTTTTATATTTTATGTTCTCTTTGAAAGATCATTTTGTCTTTGAATAATACTCCTGTTCAGATTTTGGGGGCTTTATCTCTAAAAGAGAATATGAAATGGATATTGCACATCATATATTTCTTAAAAGTAATTTGGAATTTTAGGGTATGGGATTGGTGGTGACTGATACACTGCCTGGATGAGATATATCCCTTTGAAAATAACAGCACCAGTACATGCCTGCATCTGTCTAACCTCATAATTCACTTTCACATTGGGTTATGGATGTCTGCATTCAGTGAGTCTATCTTCCCTTTAGGTATTATTTCAGCCCTTTGAGATAATAAGGAAAGTTTAATTGCGTTGTTAATTGATTTTTTGCACAACATTATTACCTTGATTGATTGCAGAGTTGATGAAAATGTTAGACACAGGCAGTGTAAAGTATCAGCCCAGTAAGGAGTGGGAGCCTTGTGGAGAATAGATAACCTTGATGTTAAGAGCTATATCCTTCAGATATGTCTTCCCTTGACATATTGATGGCCCTTGAAAAGGGAAAAGCTGATTGTATGCAGAATGCAATCATTAAACCCACTTCAGCTGGCTGTTGATTAATTTGTTTTTTCCTGAAGGATCTAGTTAAAGAGAAGGCCTCACTAGTATCAACAGCAACCATTTTCCAGCTTCAGATTATTCTTAACCCTCTCCTAGAAGAAAGAAAAATGATACTGTCTTGGTTTAGACAGGCAAATTGTCTGAAAACATTCAGTCCAACTGCAGTTTGGGGATTATAACACTCACTTTGCCCCGTTAACTACTGCTTCCTCGACGACCTCTCCTCCCCCTGCCTTCAGTATTCAGCTGCACTCCAGCCACAGCTAGCAGAAAGCCACGTTTGATGTTTTCTGAGTAGGGCAAGCGTCTGTTCTCAGCAGAGATGCCAACAGGGAAGTCGAGCTTGTTTTACGCAAAGACTGAAGTATTTCAGTAGCATATAGCTGCTTCCCAGGAGCCTCTCTGAAAGGACCAGAGGGTTTGCTGCACACACGTAAGTGGTTAAACTTCTCTTATCCTTGAAAAAGATCTTTCTTGAATTTTTTTTTTTTGTTATTGTTTTGAGATCTTTGAGGTCTTCAGCAGGGCAGTTGTGTTGTGCATTGCTGCTGTCAGAGAGCACAAAGGATGCGATGGAAGTCGCTGTGCCTAATAGCACCGCTCCTAGAGTTTCCTCCTCCAGGACAAAGCCTGCTCAGGGCTGCCCCAGGTTTGACAGCAGCAGTCACATACCGTGCTCTTGGATGTGTTTAACCAAACAGGGGCTGCATATGATCAGCTCTCTAAGGCATGAATCCATGGGATGGCTATTGAAGGACTAGCTGCTACCTGCAGAGCACTTTCTGGCTCTGTGTTTGAGTGAAACACATAATGGAGCAAAGGTGAAGAGCATTACCTGTGAAAGCCATTGCCTAAGTGGCCTTCCTGTGGCAGATGGGGCTTCCTTGGCAGAAAACCTTTCTCTGGACTGGGGGACGGCTTCTGTCTGGAGCGTTTCTTCCACTTGTATCAGCAAATGACCCAAGCAATCTAAAACGTTTATGTAGCTTTAACCAAGCAATTGAATGTCTTGGAAAGAGAATGCTGCAGAGTCTTTATCTTTTCAGTTAACCATTTAAAGGGCATTTGGTACAGAAGTGGCAGCAGGTTATTGCTTCCTGTTACCTTGGTAGTCTCAGAGACAGTTGCTGTTAATTTGTGCTTGTGAGTGATCAGCGTTGCTTGATTGTTTGGCCAGATGTGTTTTATTAGGTCCAACGTGCACGTTTGCCAGTTGGCTCCTTTTTAACACGGGGACATGTTAACTTACAACATAGTCAAGTCTGACAAATTTGAACTAGCCAAATAAGTGAGTAATATTTCAAGCTGTCAAAGCGGGTGAATACTGATTAACTGACACACTCCAAAAGCTCTCACCACTATCCGTGCTCCAGTGGAAAACGTTTACTAAGCATAATGCTTGTTAGAAAGTCTTTGGTGCTTTGACTAAACTTTAATGACTCTGACCCTAATGGAGAGGTTTTAATGTGCCTCTCTTGAGCTATTCCTTAGCCTCCTATCTTTTATCTTTAGCAAAAGCTTCCATAGAGGCTAAAAGTACTCTTGTAAGCTGCATTCTGCTGTCCATTGTGATTTAAACTTCAGCCCCTCGCTCATTAGCATGTTTTGAAAAGGAGGCTGAGGAAGTGGGGAAAGAGTTGGAGGTAGGAAACAATGACAATATTTTGGCATTCAGTACTGGAGGCGGCCAATGTTTGGGAATTAGACTATGGCCAGCAAGTATTTGGCATAGCAGATGGTGGTGTAGATGTGATATAGCAGAGAACTAAATTCCAGTAAGAGACAAGCCAAGATTTGGTCCATAGAACTAGATATTTGCTGAACACTGCAGCTGCTTGCATCCAGATGCATTTCTGATTTCATTTGATGCTATACAGCAACAGCAACATAAGAGGTAAAAGATCTCACTGGCCGTGTGGGGTCTGGATGTATCTCACAGAGTGCTAAATGCCTTCAGCTTTCACTGGAAATCAAGGGAACACAGGTCCTTCTAGTATCAGCTCCTTAAGAATGCTTGGTTCTGTGTTAGAAAGGATCATAGCAATCCTATCATTAGCAATTAGTTAAATGTTTCCTTTGTTTCAGGGGAAGGAGTTATGGAAAGGACCAAGTAATGGCATGCAAAGAAGTTTCCCTTAACTGTATCATAATGTGACAGCAGTACTATTTCATTACTCTCTTTAATTTTATTTGAGAGACTTTCTTTCCCATCTTTTACAGTAAAAGGCAACTTGTCTTTATTTCAGATGACTCTCTTGAGAAATTTTGAACCAGTTGAGCCAGACTGAATTTTGTATGTTTTTTTTTTCCTAATGTGAACTCCTCCAGCAGGAACACATTTGAGGTCCAAAAGCAAGTTTTACTCATGAGATGAGCCAAATTCATGTCTAAACTCTCCAGAAGAGCTCTGCTGCTCAATTTTTTTTTTTCATATAAGAATTTGTAATTTTATTGGAATGCTTGCAGACTTTCCAAACAATTATTCCAAAAGTTTGCTTTCTGTCCCATAAATTTTGGTACATTTGTTTAATTCTATCATAGTTACTAAAAGAACTTGCTTCCTTTTCTTTCTTTTTTTTTTTTTTTTCTCCCCTTCTTTTTTTCCCCTCACATTTTATTCCTAATGCAATCTGTGCATGGTCAAAGTTTGTGAAGTACAGTGTAATTACACTCACTTTCTGTTTTCTTAACGACCCTGTCATTCTTTATGGTTTAATTCCACTGCTGATTAATGTGCATATTATTAGTAGAATGTAGCCCAAAGTATAGAGCAGCCTACAGAAATGCCATTTTTGCATATGTTAGCCAAATTAACTGAAAATATTCTAAATTGGTATGGTGAATGTATGCTGAACAGCTGAACTTTAATACAGAGTAGAGTTGGAATTTTACAACCTCCTTGCCCACCATTCCACATATAATAAAAGTGTCTCTTAGTGTCATTTCAAATGGTCACACTGGTGCATTATCAAAAGCAATAGAAAGACGGTTCCAAAGAGCCCTAACATTCATATTTCGCGAGGCCAGCAAGTGCCACCCTATGCCCTGGGAGCTTGTGGTGTGCTCGGCCATCACCTCCCTCCCATACGATTTGAGCCTTTTGTTCAGACCACTACACGGTGACATCCTCTTTGCAGCCATCTGTGTACACAAACTGATGCTCGCCGAGGTTAGTCCTCCAGCAGTCAGGCTCCTGGGCGAGAGGTTGAAAGCATGAACATAGGCTTTGATCGTGACAGAACAAGAAATTGGCTGCGAAACCAACAAACAGTATTGCTTTAATTGCCAGAGTGGAATATTTCGCTGGCTGGCGCGGTCTGTTCGTTAGACAAATGCATGCTGCCCTCTAGTGCTGCTGCTGCCGGCTGCTGGCTGGGGCTGCTGCTGGTCCTCGGCGGGCGCCGGCCGTCAGCAGGGAGCGATGGAGGTGCTCCGACTCTGCTTGAGAGACGAAAGATATTTAGCAGTCGCAACCTGGTTGGCATTGAGTCCTTACAGTTGTTTGGTCTGCCGTTAGTCTACTGCTTTTATTTAAACTATGTACGAGAGAATGGGATGTATGAAGAAGTGTTCGAAAGACGGAAAGAGCTGTTAACCCGTATGTCTTTTCCTCCATCTCCCTCAGTGGCAGAATTCTCATATATGAATTTAAGTATGATTTCACCTGTTATATCGGGGGTACTGATAAGCTATTTCCTGTGTATTTGGGTTTCTTTGAAATTGCAGATACAATTTATGTGCCTGAGAATTTAGAAACATCCGCTTAAAAATTTCAGCATATTCAACAAGAAATATTTTGTTGTAAAGCCTGCATTAATTCAATCCCTGACACTGTCTGAGAGAGCGAGTATGGTAAGGACAGAGTGAAGGAAAAAAAACATTCAGTTTTTACATTTGGTACTTCTTGCTTCGTTTTCTTCAGAGTGAGACACCCCCCACCCCACCCCCAGCATATTTCTCTGATGATGGTTACAATAAGCATGGAAAGATTCCAAGGAGATCCCAAGTGTGGGACCTTAAAGTGTAACAGTGATACCCAGAGGAGTATGGGACTGGTTAATGATTTAAGGTATTATGCCCTAAATGCTCCTATTTTAGCCAACAGTAAAGATTCTGTAGACAGCACATGCCCAGATCAAAGCTGATCATGTCAATGTCATTCAAGGAGGGAGAGATACCCTCCTTTCCCCCTTTTCTCCCCCCTACCCCTTTTTAAACAAAGTATGACATCTGAGAAACAGTGTGTTGATTGTTCCACTGCCAGGATACGCATAATGGAAACATTAGCTCCAAGATAACTTTTAATCTGTCAGCCTAATGGCTCCTTAATGTGTAGAGGGCTTTAAATGTATGTCAGCCAGGGCTGTATAAAGTAATATAGTTTGTGGCCTGAATGGATTTAGATGACTCCACACCATGACACAATATGGTTTATTATTAAGTATCAGCTCATCAGCTTATTCCCATGGACTTGGACAAGCTTCTCAATTTTCCAGTAACAGATTATGTGAGAAAAAGCTTGCAGTGCATTTTTTTTTTCTCTTTTTTCTTTTACTCCCTCCCATCTTCCAAATTACAAGTTTCATCCCAGCTGCTTTGAGAGCCCTGAAGTGTATTTACAGCAGGCTGCACTTTATCACACATCAGCTTGACTGCTAGTTTACACTGAACATTTATGCAGCTCCCTTGGCCTGGGATGCAAACTTCACATCTTTGTATTCCTATCACCTTCACTGCAATTTTTTCCAACATCCTCTCCCCTGTTGACTGCTTTCCTTCCCCTCCCCTACTCTCACTTCTCCACATACTCCCCCTTTCCCCCCCTTCCTACAAACAAGCCAGTGAGACTTGACATGTCGCAGCACTTGTCTGTGCAGGATACTTGCAGTAATTCAGGGTCTTAGTTTCCCTGGTCTGATTCCTCTCAGCTCTAGAATAGGTGTGTGATTCCAACACCATTGCCACAGACTGGATGTAGATTTAATTTTGTGTTGTTCAGTAATTTCTTTCAGTCTGAGGGACCACTTCATGATCTGTGCTGTGGGGTGTCCACAGGAAAATATTATCATTTTTTTTGAATCCCTGGGCAGAGAGCAGAGCAAAGAAGTAATTCATCTCCCTGAATGCAAAGGCTACCTTTCTTTTAGCAGTGCAACCCACACAGGGAGGGTGATGATCAGGGCAAGTTGCTTTTTCTGTCAGGGGAACATATGGAAAGGTACAGAGTCTTCCCATTAGGTGCTTGCAAACATATAGGTCAAAATAAGCAAGACAAAAGAAATGGATACAGGATAGTGATGCAGACTGTAACAGATGCCCGCTGTACTCTTCTCTCCTTCAAAATCCTTATAATGGGGAAAATAGACCAGCAGGAATTGCCGTAGAAAATGATGAGAGTGGGAAGGAGGGGTTTCAGAGGGAAATTGGCCGTCAGAGGGACTGAGTGTACTGACAGGAGAGTGGGAATTTGTTTTCTGTCACTGCTGGACTGACCTTCCCTGCATACACCTATTGCTAGGACTGGCTGAAAGGGAGTTAGCCTGTGTAAGGACTGGACTTGTCTCAGTCCCTTGCAGCAGTAGCACAACCAGAGGCTTTTTGTTTCTTTGTTGGCTGTATGCTCCTCTTTTTGTTGTTCCCACTGCACTGATTTAAGGAGTCTTGACCTTTTGCCTTGAATCCCAATCCTGCAGTTGGGCATTCTGGAAGCTGCAGTCACAACGAGCAGGATGAATGGTACTGGGCATGGATTCCTTCCCATTGACATTAACAGCTGCAGCTCTTCTGTTCTTCTGGGTCACGATGCAATTTTTGAGCTTGAGCTCTTCCATACTGACAGTGATTTGTTTGCTGCATGGCGCTGGGTTTTATGTTGGCAGGGCAGGGAGAAAGCTTGAGTAGATCTCTCGGAGTTATGTACTTCACTGCTCCAGGAGCACTTAGTGACTTAGATGGTCCCTTACACTTATCTTCCAACTGATCTTCTGAGGTTCCTGTGTCAGAAACTTCACAGGCTGGAGCATATTCAGTAGAAACAATTGTTCTGTTTCACTAAAAGCAAGCGTGAAGAGCAAAAAGTCTGTCTGTAACTCCATCCATTCTTGTCCTACATTAAGTTTATCATTTTAAAATTGTAACTAAATTTGGTTTACAATGGCTCATAAAGCCCTCAAATGCATTCTTTTTGGCTTTTAGCTTTAACAGTTCACCAAAGGTAAAGGATTTCGTGTTCCTAACTGCTCATACTATTGTTCTTGTTTCTGCATATCTACAAAAACAACTGGAAGGCCTGACAAGAAATAAATAAATGGCTGGAATGTCTAAAAGTTAAAGCAGGTGAATGACCTTTGAAGACTGAGTGAGTTGGAAAAGCATTCAATGTTTTTGAGACAAAACATGAAGTTCATTTTTTGCATTTGTAAAGTATCTCCCTTGTGTTACAGCCACGAGACTCAGTAAAACTAAAAGCTCACTTCTTGGGCCTAAGACAACTTTCTATTCATTCGTTTTTTTCCTTATCACTGTAGGATAGTTAGCTTCTCCCCTCCCCTCTCCCATCCTCCTCAGGTCCCCTCCTTTATGTTCTGTGAAGCTTTGCATGGATCTGTGCAGCACAAATATCAGGCTGATTTGCGTGAAACTCAGGCAATTTTTTTTAAGTTTTATTTTCTTGTTTTAAAATAATTAGATAGTCCAGTTCAATTAATTTGTGTCAGAAATTATTTTTTTGAGGATAAAAAAGCAAATATTTTGAAAATGTGAAATGTGAAATATTTTGATGCTTTTTACTGCATCTAGTTCCTTTAATGTTCTTAATGATGATTACAGAATAAATATCTCAGGTATAATCTAATTACTAAATCTAATGATTTTTTGTTTATCTTTTTTAAAAAAACAACACTAGAATGACTGTGAGAGTATATACATAATGCTGATTTTATAGAACAACAACATAAGAAATAGCCTGTATGTTACTGAAGCTCTAATACAGTTAAGTTCCTAATTTCTTGAAAAACCCTAGTGCTGCACTTCTTACAGAAAGTCAAAGTGAAATTTAAAATAAGAAATTGTCAGGTAGATGAGAAGTTGTTAATATTTCTATGAAAATAAACATAAAATGAAAACTTACTGAACTCCTGAGCAAAAGAATTTTTTTTCAAAACAGCTTCATACCTTTAGATAAAAGGATTTTAGAGTTTTAAATTACTGCAACTGATTTGCCTAAATCAGTAGCATTGTAGTTGTGAAACTATTTGTAGATGCATATTTATTCTCCTCTGAATGTTCTAGGTAGGGAATTATTTCCTGTGAAGGAAGTTCATATTAATATTTAAGGGAATTTTGCAACTTCTGTTCATTAATTGTAGAAAATGCCCAAGTGCCTGTGAAAAAAAATGATAATGGTATTGATATTTCATCCTGAAGGTCTCAAAACAATTTGCAGATTGGTAGTATAACCACAGTGAAACACACCCAGCTTCTTGGTGGAACATGGCAGCTGTTTAATAGCCCATAGCAAAACTATATAACAGCAGGTTGTGGAAAGAGAGATGAATATGGATCAAGTACAAATTGGCAGAGGAGGATTTAGGTACTGTACTCAAATTAAACTTAAGCAAAGTGGAATACCATTAGAATATCGAGTCTGTGTATGAACAATCTTCACACTCTGTCTGACCACAGCACCTAGTATGAGGACCTGTGGTTAGCCCACGTGAAAGGTAGGTAAGGGACAGTATGCTGAACTGTGTTACCTGCTGTACACTGTAAACCAACGTGTTTGACAAACAATTTTAATTGTGGATACTTTGTTGTTTGCAGTTGCAGAAGGGTTTGTTAAAAACATTTGATGTTAAAACGGGTGCCTGAGGGGAATCTTGAGCAGATGTGACAATAGTTTTGAGTGGGAGAAGCAAAAGTGTTGACTTGACTACTTAGTTTTAGCCATTACTTTTTAAAGAAAGATGAATGCTATCAGAGAAGTCTGTGCTGCTAGCATATGCCCCTCACAATGAGGCTGAAAGATGTTTTTAATAGACACAGAGCAGTTATTTATTAGGAAAAAAGTGTGAACTAAGATAGACCATGAGATACTACCAGGTCACATTTCCCTTAGGTTTCTGTTGGCTTGAGCAGAATTTGGACCTATGACTGAGGCTGTATGATCTGTAAATCTAGCACATCTCACTGCAACTTCTTTTTACTATTTTCCACATAATACATGAAGGTCTACAAACGTTTCTTACTCTGGGAAAGTGTATGGAGACCCAATTGCACAATTGCACAGTAGCACTCTGCAACACGTGCCCAATTTAAAAGGAGCAAACATGACTTGAACAATTTTTCATGTGCTTTAGTATGCATGTATGTATTTATTTATTTATTTGGATAATTGGGTTTTCCCTCAGCTAGGGAAAAGCTGGTGTTGCAGACATTACAATGTGTTTGTGAAGAAAGACTGATACCAAAACACATGAAAGCAACTGCAAGGTCATTACTTACCAGCATAATTAGAACATCCATTCTGAAGGGGGAAAACATTTAAAAGATAAAGAGTGAATTTAAAAATGATTTTTTCCAATGCATTTTTTTCATAATTATAGTTTTAACAGCTTGTGGTGATGGTACAAGCAGCTACTTAAGAAAAATTAGAAGCCTCATTTGGGGGAAGATGATTCCTCAAGAGACCTTGTGTTGTCATTTCTCAAGAACTGTGAGCAGAAACCTCATTCAGGATGCTGTATGTTGTTTTGATGCATAGGAGGTATACTTAGCTTATTATGGCCAGTACTGGATATTTTAATTAAAAAACAACACAAAAGTCACAGATGTATTGTTTCCCCCTTGTTCCTCCCCTTGTCTCCGTGCAAAACCGCAAGCGTGCTATTGCCCCTGAACAGCAAGAAGAGAATAGAATTGCAGATGGGCACGATGGCAAACTGCAGAATGCTGAAATTCACGTATGACATACCGTAGCATCAGACCCCTCACTGCAGCACATAAGCCTTTTGTAGTTCTTGGTTTTCTGCAGTTGTCAAAGGGAGGTGGGAGAAGGAGAGAGAAAACAAAACAAAACCCAACCAGTCACCGCATTTAATTTATGAGCCAGATTATTGTTTTACAAATAACCTTCATGATAAATAGAGTCTCATGGCAACATTTTCAACTGTGCTTTTATCAAGACTCTCTGAGCAGTGTGTGTAATATGCCTGGCAATCGAATCACGGCTGTACGCCTTGGTAGGGAATCTCTGTGGAGACAACACATCCTTAATTTAAACAATTGTAGGCTGCAGGAGTTCAAAAATTTCAGCTGACTTTAACTGTCACTAGCCCAAGCACCTTTATCCCCAGGCGAGCAGCAGCAGCTGGATTTCATTTCCTGCTGCCAGACTGTCCGACATCTTTGCTGAACATCCCAGGAACCGAGAGTCTTTACTTTAAGGATTTTATTCAAGGTGACAGCTCCTCACACTTTAGCGTTCAGATCACCTCAAGTAGCTGAGATATCAGTGAAAATGAGAGCACTTCTCCAGCAAGCTCCAAATTTAGATTGACTGAGGTTATCCTTAGGCCTCTAGACCCAACCTCCGTGACAGAACAGGCCTGCCAGTAACTTTAAAACTACGCTGGAGTTTGTAATGATGTCTGGGGAGAAATATTCTGCTGGAGCAGAGGAGAATACTATAAGCGATAGGAAATGATGTCAGATTTAGTTAGGGCTGAAGACAGCACTGGAATATACTTGGCATAATATGGCACTGGTATCTCTGTCAGCATCTCTGTTTTCTGTCACCGCACACAATTCAGGGCCTGTCTGTAGTCCTGACAGTGTCTTTTCAGATCAGGTTATTGCCAACTCGGAGACTCACTCAGTGCAGCACCATACAGCCCCCTTTGTTTGAAGTCTGCCCTTTTGTCATTAATGCACTTGATGTCTATTTAAATCTGACGGTGAATGCAGTATCTGTTTTCCTGTCAAGAGATCATTGACAATATTAATACCTCATGTCCTTGCCTCATTTTCTAAGCGCTGACACCTAGCTACAGTCTCCAGCATTCATCAAACAGCACTCTCTCACCAGCATCTCTATAAACAGTCTCGCTTCCAGTCCTCAAGAAACGCGGCAGACCTCAAACAACACTTCTATCAATGCCAGGGAAAAAGCAGTCTGAAGAATACCGTTAATAAACTGTTCATATACTTTACATTTAGAGCTCCAAAAGGCCTTGTTACCAATCTAATGCCTGCTGCAGTTTGACTTGGAATACCATCTGTTTAGGGGGAAAACTTGCTTTCTGCTAGATGCTTGTTTAGGAATGATAACATCACGCTTTAAATGTGGAAACTGCTCTACTATTGAAATGATGAAATTTAAATTACTGATGAAAGCTCTGTGGAGAAAGGGAGTGGGATCAAGCCTTGCACCATACAGTCTTCACTTCTGCTCTCCTGAAGAGAAATGTGTTTTTCACAGTGAATGACTGGACAATCCATTTTTTCTTCGTTTTCCATAAGAATGTGTTACTATCCTATCTTAGAAGGAAAGAGGAGCATGGGTTACATGCCCACAGCCCATGCCTTCCAAGACTTTAGTTGCTTATCTGGTGCACATTACCCTGGAAAAACAGATGCAGAATATAAAAACTTGCATTCTTTATTGATACTGCAGGTGGCTACAATACCTGCTGTGTGAGTCCTGGAAAGCCAGAACTACAAGGAGTTGAGGGTTGGCTCTTCCCCCATATTTACCCTTTATGTACGACAGTGACTGTGTTCTTTTGGTGAGGTTATGTGTGCCCTTATGGGGATGAGCGAGATACATCAGCACTTGCTGTGCTAGACACTCCCAAGATAGAGGAGACTCTTTCACCTTACTTCTGAGTGTGAGAGGTGACTTTAATTTGACTGTATAAGCCTGCGGGAACAAAGAACAACTCTGCTAGTAAAATTTAGCATCTTTGAGGATGTTCACAGGTGGGATGTGACTGTGAACTTACACTTTTGCATACCACTTAGTACCACCAGAGGGGATGCTTTTGAATAAAGTCGTGAGATCTTCAGGTATGTATGTCTCACCCACAGCAGTTAAAGCTTCCTCAGGCATCTTACCTCCTGCGTGCACGGAGAATAATGTGCCTGTTCTCCCAAAAGCAGTGTTCTGGCTAATTTTTGAAAGCATTCTCCATGGGTACAGATATTTAGCATAGTTAACAATTGGAATTGTTTTTTAATCATCGGGAAAACCATTTAAACACATGATATGGAGACAGTAGGCAATACAAAATGCGAGTCCAATCCTGACTCTCCATTTTTCAAAACTTGCAGAGAGTCACTGTGATTTAAAATACAACATATGATGTTCCAGTGTGATTCAATTTTTGAAGGCATTTACGGATATTTGTTTAACAGGATAGCTCACACAGGTATCTGAACACACGTTTTCCCCGTGGGTTGCAAACTGCTGATTGAAATGGTAATACTGAATATTTCCAATGAACAAACTTTCTTTTACAAGATGAGAGAACCATTCTCTTCCCTCTTTCAAATTTCCCTGTTTTTGTGCTTCTGCACCACTTTCGTAATTGTAATTTCGACTACTTTCCTAATTGTAATTCATTTCCTTTTTCCTGTAGGCATCTTGGGAAAATGCCGCTACATTTACTATGGAAAACATTCGGAAGGCAACAGATTCATCCGAGACGACCAGCTATAAAACACGGCACTCTTTCATGCCACTTTAGTCCCTCCACACGAGAAGCACAAATTGAATCTAAATTTTAAGCATGTAACTAAAGTCCTCTAGTGCCTTCTGCTGACTTTGCCAGGCCTGTCAAGATCATCCTTCCATCTCAGTCTGAGTAGTCACATAGGATTGACATGATTGCCTTTAAGCAGGTCCCATCTACCAGCGTGACAGACAGCTGTGGCAGAGCACACGGCCTGACAGGAGGAGCGTGGTGATGGATTGCCCGGTCCAGCTGCTGCACGCAGGAGAGCTGGGGTCACACCTGGTCCTTCACTGAGCATGCTCCATTAGCTGGCGCCTCACGAAAGCAGCGTGTTTATCTCCAGCTCGCCTGTTGAGTGAGAGCGGCTGGCGATATCAAAGTGTTTATAAAAGAGAAGAGCTATAATTTCAGATGAAAAAGCCCCTTATCTGTTCTAAGTTGTTTTTTTTTCTTGTGAATTAAGTGTTGTTGTTTCTATCATCTCCTATATGCTCACACAAATGCTCTTCACAGGGTGTTCTTGGTTTTTCCACAAATAATCCAATCTATATGGATTATTCTTTCTTTCAACAGGAAAAGATGTATCCAGAAAATGTTTCATCAATGCAAATTAAAATCAGTCTGTATTTTTGCTTGTAAGCAATGGATAAGAGTTTGAACAGTTTTGTAGACAGAGTTTTCTAATTATTAAATAACAACTCAAATTTATTTACCTCGATCGTCAGAAAAGGGGTCATTTTTAATACTGTAGTAGTTGCATAGGTTCTCTGTGTAGTTAGAAAGGCACTCAATTATGATATTGACAGTGTGTATTATTCCTGGTTTGTTATGCAAGATATATTTTAATGTGTAGTGAGTACATTTAGAATTAAATACTTAAATTTGGAATGAAAAAAGGTCTTAAAAAGAGGGATGTAAAATAAAATTGCCACCAGATGGGTATGATTACTCAGCAGGGAAAAACGTCAATAAAAGTAACTGGCGGAATTAACATAATTAACAGCTTTACTAATATGTTCTGGAGAAAAGTTCTGTTTAATCCCATTTTCTATGTAAGAAAGGCTATTGTGAAGTTTTCAGTGAAAAAGCAACAATGCATAGTGTATTTCTTGCTTCTCTAAGAAGCAGATTGAGATACTTTGAATCATGAACTTCTTTCTGTGGAAAAAAAGATCCTAATATTTAACTAATATATAATTTTAAGTGTTACTAGTTACAGTGTGATTGGCGTAGAAATATGCAAAAATTCTGTCCTCTGAGCTGTTCATAACACCTGCATGTTGTTCCTGGCTGAGTGTCATCACTGTCTGACTGTGTTTGGTTTATTTGTAACTAGATGGTACCCTTAATTTACTTTCCTAGAGGATAAATGTCAATTTTTAGAAGTTGCCCACTGTTTTTGTCTATTGTCAGCTGTTCTGTGGATAGAAGTTAACTGGATGTTGAAGCCAATCATGAAAAAGAATGAGATTGGTGGCGTGACAAAGGAAAGCTTGGTGCTGCTGAGGGTTTGAGGCCTTGCTCAGTAACTGGAAGACTCAACTCGCTCCAGAAGTCTGCAGTAAATCAAGCAGATACTTAAAATCAGTGATGAACAATATAGAGTGATCTAGTTCATACCACCTGTGAAGCATGTCTTGTATTTTGAGGTTAAATTGAGTTCTGAGATGCTTGCTACACAAACTGGCATCTGGAAAGTGGGTATTGGCCGCTTGTAATGACTCTGCTAGTGTCATAGATGGTTACAGATGTAATGCCAATTCACATTAGATATCCTAGGACATACCAGAGAAAGGAAAACTACAGGCTCCTTTTTTGTTTGGGTGTTTTTTTTTGTGTTTATTGTTGTTGCTGTTTCCCCAAAAAATAGTCCTTAGAAGTATGTAGGGCACTTGTATTCTCTCTTGGCTACTGGAATAACAGCAATTCTTGTTTGTTCATATTATATTGTCTTTTTTGAAGCCTACACGTGTTTTGGCCATGGCATATTATAGGCAGCAGGTTCTGAATACGGGTGTTTAGAATAACCTAATGTCACTTTCGGTTTGGTTTCGTATATGTTCTTGTCTTTATAAAAAGCTTTAACCCTGCCGCAAACAATAAACAGCACTTGCAAACTGACTGCATGATTTTTCCTTCTTTATTTTGCTTGTTTACTTTGCCTAATGTCAAAACTATTTGTATCACTTTCAGAAGTGTTTTCTTCCATGCAAAGCTTTGGAGGCAAAAAAATATTTTTGGAATGAGAGATCTGATCACGGTATCATCCATTTTAGTTTCTGTTTTGACTTGGGGGATTATATACCTATAGTTAAATATGATAAAGCCCTAATTGCAAGTTGCTTAAAGGGAATTCAAATTAAATGTTACTGATTATGGAAAATCAAAAGGATAATATATGAATAAGAAATAAATGTTAGAATATTGTTTAAAATCTAGTATGCATGTTTATTGCTGCTTATATAAACATCAATCTTTTTTAATATGTGTAACATTTTATTTACAGACATTTTTGCTTCTTCTTCATGGTGTCTTTAATCCACTGGTTTAGCCAAAATGAGTTTAGCTAATGAAGATAATTGGGCACTAAGAAGAATTGAAGATATCTTCGAACACCTGCCTCTTGAATACTCAAGTGGTAGTCCATTGTTATGGTTTTGTGATTTTTTGTTGTCAGTATTCCACATCATTACATCATGTAAGGTACGGGCAGTTAAAGAGTTAATTCCCTGATTACTGCAAACTGCCTTTTTTGGTGTGGCCCTCTGAGGGGGGAGGGGAGGAGGTGCACGCCCCAGGGGTCTTTGCGTTAGGGGGGGGTGGTGAAGCCGCGTGGGAGACGCGCCGTCTGTTCCTTCCTGCCCGGCGGAGAAAGCACGTGGTCCTCCTGCAGTCTACTGTGTAAGATTTTCAGCCTGTAAACTCTCTAATATAATTCTACTAGCCTCATTTTGATATATTTAGTAAAGTTGGTTGTTCCTCCTCAGATTGGTGCCGCTGTTTTTTTTTTTTCCTTTTTCCCCTCTTTCCCTTTGTCTTCCCAGGTGGCGGCTCCGCGGCTTCTCTGCCGCTTTAGCCACCGGACCGCCCGGGGGCTGGCCCTTACCGCCGGCAATTTTATTTTCCTTTCCCTCCTCTTTTTTCTCGTTTTTTTTTTCTTTCGGGCCTGTTCCCCTTGTCACGGACGCAGACCCTTAGATAATACCGTGACATCCATAACAGATACGAAGAAAAACAACAAGAAAAACCCTGAAAGAAACATGCCTTGCCATGTGTGCATTTAACAGTTGTAAAGCTCTTCGACTCTTTTCTCCACGTGTTCCACATTGTCAGAAGTTCCACATATTCTGTATGGACAGACTATGATGGAAGCCTGAGCAAAAGTCAGCTCTTAAAAACTGCAGTCAGTACCCACACATACACACGTGCATTCACAAAGAAGAGAAAAAAGGTACACATAAAATGTGCATTATCATGAAAAGACTTTCACTTTGGTAGTCTATTGGACCTTTGCAATGGAGGTAGAACCTTTAAAATTTTCTGAACTTCTCTGAGTACAACTGCTATTAAGATAATTAAGGCAAAATACAGGTTTATTTGGTAGCATACTAACAAATTTTTTGTGCAAACTGTGCTTATGATGTTGTACTAGTGATCCTTTCTTTAACACAATTACTTGTTTAGAAAACTCATTGAATTTCAGCAAAATGCACTGAGTTTGTTGAACCCTGCGAAGTTATTGTTCTAGTACTGTTTATCTGAGTCTGCAGTGTAACTTACATAATGTGGAAAGGGTGGCTTTCCTTCACATCATCCAATTTTTCAGCATTACCTGGGATCTAGAAGAGTACTTGGATTTAGGGAAGGGACACCTGCCTGAGAGGCAGCAACATATGCAGATGTCCTGCTTGCAATACTACCCTGGCATGTCCTCCTGTTAGGAGAAAACCTCTGCGTGCTCTTTTGTAATTGTGGTGTTTCTTAGAAAAGAATGAAGTGACTAAGTGGCTGTAAATTGTAGCAAAATACAGTGCAGAAGAGTCATCCAGCCAGCATCTGCATCTATGGCAGTCCAAAAAAAGATGGCCAACTGCACTGTGTAGCCTTTAAAGCTGTTACGTCTTGACAAGATGAGAGTCTCCTTTTCTCCTCCTCTGCCCTAAGGGTGAGGTGGCAGCTACCACCACGTTTCGAAGTCTTCAGAGAAAGAAAATGTGCTGCACAAACCAACCCTGAAGCCCCTTAGTTAACACCTCTTGGTATTGCTGTGGAAACAGTTGCTGCCTTTGCAGCTTGTGGGTCTTAAAATACCTAAGTGCTCTGATTGTCTTGAAGCAAAAATGTTAACTGGTGCTTGACCAGCACTGCTAAGCAAATAGGGTAGATTTGGCTCTACTACTGTCTTATTTCAGGTAAGCCTCCTGCCAACATACCAGTATTTATTTTTGTTCCAGTAAGAGGTGTATAATCAAGGCAAGTGGGACAGAGGGAGGGAAGGTAACATAGAGAATTGTCTAAATCACTGGATATTGGTCTTATGTTGCTCCCATTTAAGTCTAAAGAAAGAAGCAAATCTGCCTGTGCTTATGAAATTTATTTCTACAAATTACAGGGTTCACTTGCTGCTGATGAGTGTGTTAATTTTTTTTTCCTGTCAACTATATGCGCATCTTGGGAAAAGTTTACCTCCAGCAGAGCTTTGCTAGATGTAGCATTTGTGGTGAGGTTCTGAATCAATGCATTTTATATAGACTCGGACTGAGCCTTACCACTTATTTCTACTTTATGTGGTGTGATAGCTTGCACTGATTGTCCTGTTTGGGAAAGATTATTCTTTTTTTCTGTGTCTGTCTGTCTGTCTGCTTTGTTAAAGGGTTGGCATATGTGAAAGAAAGAGATGAATTTAAGCTTTCCTGGAATATAGGTATCTTCAGGATCAATCTGGGGAAACGAACAGTGACTCAGGTGGTGTCAAGTGAGGGTTAGTGTGTGCCCTGCTAGCCCTTGTCCTCTCTTTCTGTCCTGCCGTATCTTTATGTCTGCCTGAATTGGCATGTCAGTGCTCTGTAAGCAAGTGATGACGTGAAATAGCTAAGTGTTCCCATTTTGTTTTTCAAGTGAAATTTCTGCTTCTCTGCTTGTGGTATAAATATTGAAATGCATAGTTTGCTTTTTTTAATGTTTTTATATATACACCTGGTAAACATTACCTCTCACTGTATAGTCTACTTCTGGTACTTAGTTAAAATCTGTTTTTGAGAATCCTTTCTACTCCTTGCAATAGGAATAAAACAAAACAAGAAAAGAATTGTGAGAAAACAACCGTATACTGTGGGACTGTGGCTGTGCTAACAGTTCTGTGAGACAGATGGGCATCACTATACGTAAACAAGTCTGAATCGCTTGAAGGGCCAAGCTGGTTTATGCCATCTTGTCTGGGACCTACATGAAGTTAGCCTGTAACAGTGAGTAACTGATATAGACTTTGATTTCCTTGTGCCACTCTGGCAGTATTGAGCAGTTAGAGACTATTGTCTTACCTAAGGATAATACTCATTTCACTTCTAATATTATTAGAAAAGCCTAGAGAGATCTCAGATAATGGTCCAAGAAAAATTGGCTTCTTCCAATCATTTATAACATGTTCTTAAAAAATATTAAGAGTATTTTCTTTGGCATTTGTTATGTGAGAATGCGCAGGGTACACCCACTACTTCTATTTCATCAAATCTATTTGAATTAATATATTTTCCATACATGGTACTAAATAACTGAATCTTTCTAAAAGTTACCTTTTAGGTTAGGTGACTCTGATGGACTTGCCTCCGGTAGTGTTGTCAACCTGAAGCTGACCCTTTCTTAGAGTTGCTGACAATTAGATTAAGGTTTCAGATCTGGATTTTCACAAGCCTTCAAGGAGCAGATATTTTTAAGGACAAACTAAGTCATGGTCATGGCACATTCACAAAATATCATCATCATCACAACATCCTTAGCATTTTAAGGGAGCAGCATGTTGGAAAATATATTTAGTTCCAAGTTATTTGTGTTTGTAGGTTATAATGTAAAAGTATATTCTATCTTATCACATTACATGCAACGTTATGGCTGTGAGAGCAAGTTTCTAAATATGTTCAAAACATCCTCCCAGCACAAGTTTAAGATTTCTTGGAAATATTTTGCATTCTAATTGAACTTTTGCTGCCAATGTAAAACCAAATTTCATATTAATTTTAAATTTGTGTGGAAAAAATAATAATTAAAAAAAAATACCAAAGTGACTGAAATTGATATAGCTGGTATAACTTTTATCTGCAATTGTACTGTTACTTTTAAATTAACACTATTTTTTGCGATCTGGTATTTAAGGTTAAATACAGGGAAAACAAAGAAAGGTTAACATATCTGGATACAAGCTGCTTATATGTTTTATAGGCTTCTCTGATTTTATAAGACCTTTGAAACAATGTGTGCATCCAATTATTCAGCATTCAGTGTATATATTGAGTAAGCGGACAGTTGTGGACTTCAGGGAATTTTCAAACACACATGCTGTTCAACCTTAGCAATTTTCTTTCTACCTAGGAATTGTTTTCAGAAATTCCCATGTAATGAAATTTCTGTTTAAGTTGATAGCTGTAAATGAGGGCACAGTTGCTTCATTTCCTTTTGACAATAAGCCAAATTCATCCCTGGTGGAACTCCATTGATTTAACTCTACTTGAGCTAAGCTACACTGGGGATGAATTTGGCCCAGCTTGAGGTTTTTTTATTCATCTTTTCTTTAATTTCCTTTAGCTTAGTAGTCTATTTAGGGTTGGTCAGAGGATTACAGTGCAGGAGAGGGGAAAAGAAAAACTTCTCTGCTCAAGATCATTTCCTTTTTAATACTCAGTTGATTTAGCCATGACTTGTAATGTGTTTCAGGTAGCCAAATTTCAACATCAATTTTGGAAGAAAGTTCACTATACTTGGAGTCTGTTTCCTTGGCTACTTCCCAAACCACCAAATCACCACCTACTATACAATGTGCATATTACAAAAGGCAATGGAATTGTTAGTGAGCTGGGAAATCCAGATAAACTGCAGTTATCAACTGGTGCCTAATGTGGTTAGCTTGAGTTCTACTAATTACACACCTCTTTGGCCATTACTTCACATGAAGGTGGAGCTGCAAGATCTCAACATCTGTAATATCGAACATACCTTCCCCCGAGCTACTGCTTGTTGTGCTTGGGTTTCTCAGAGTTTGGGTGGTTTCTGTTCATGTGGTGCTCATGCCAGTCTTTTTATTTATGTTTTTAATAAGTTCTGGTTATTGTGGGTTCACACCCAGTAAGTTTCAAGTTTGAGCAAAAGCTGAAAGCGTAGTTCAGCCAAAACCACTACTGACCTGTATGTGGTTTTCACCTGAAACTATAAATAAGCTACATTCACTGAGGAGTTTGCAAACCTGGCCTGAATGTCAAACCTCTAGCAAGTCTCCCAAATCAGGCTAGTTCTGGCTTTCATTATGAAAGCTTTGCACAGATCTAGCTAAGCCCTCATTTTCCACTTTCAGATAAATGCTTTTTCAGCTGTATTTATGAGGCTTAAGAGTAAAAAACCTACCAGCTGTTAATGTTAATCACAAGTTTACAGTATAAGCACATTCTGAGTCTTATCCTCTTCCCTTTCATGTCAGTGGCAAAGCTTTCAACATCAATGGCAGTAAGAGCAAGTATCACAAAACACAGGAATAGACACCCAGTTTAAAAAGAAAAATTAGAGGTCTGCTTTGAACTAACAAAGCCAGGAATAGGATGCAGTACTCTTGCATGTTTTGCTCTGTGTATGCATTCACTCTCATAAAGGAGCACTCAGTGGCAATTTAGAAACAAGCACAAGTTTCAACTTAATGCTGGAATGATTTGCATTTTCTAATGAGACATCAAAAAAATAAACAAAGTAAAATCACACACTTTGACATAAAGAACCAGAATATGCAGTATAAAAATATGAATGTCTGTCACTGGTATTAAGAATAAAGCCTAGATTCCTTAGTTCTGAGGCAGCAGCTGGCTAATAAATTTCTGGAGGTTTTGCCAGTGGAAACACTCTGTTATCTATCCGAATGGAAATTAGTATTATTATACAGAAGTTTAGTCTATTCCAAAAAATAATTATTCTTAAGCATTTAGTTAGATCTGGTGTTTTCAGTTTGTGTTTTTTACTCCAAAGCATGGAGGATTTGGTCTATAAGACATTCTGCTACATTTGTCATTTGGGTTTTGAAACTTGCAGTTCCCATTTTACTGAATTGGAAAGCCAGACATGCTTGCTGAAATCTGAACAAACCTTCCAGACCTTCAGACTGTTTTAATATGTGTATTTTTTTCACAAGAAAGTAAAAGTGTAGATTTGAGGACTATGAGACAAGAGAGGTGGTTTCAGTTTGTGCTTGTTCCAATGGTTTACTTTCAAAAACTGCTAAAATAAAAATATATGATTCTGTTTCCATATTGGAAAAGCATAGATGATAATATGCCCTTATCTGATAGGACGCTGAGACTCAGTTAATTAAAACATTCCTATCTCTGTTGCAATAAGATATCACAATAATTTTGATCTCACTCTGTTTTTATTTTGTACAAAACTCTCTACTTTAACCCCCTTTAAAAAATAATTAAATTTCAAATAAATGCCATAGTTAATGTCATTGTTACAATTCATCCTTAAGGGTATTGCAGCATACGTAGCAATGATAACAATTATAACTTTTTTGTGCAATTTGAATTTGAGGCCATATTTTCAGAATATTATTCTCATTCGTCCATGCAATGTGAATGAAAATATGTCTACAAAAACCTGTGGTTATGTTTTCTTTTAGAATCAGGACTATGTCATGATTGCATAAAGTGCAGTAGCTCTTGGTTAATGCAGAATGCTACCTTTTATAAGAAGTCTCCTATCCTCCTGGCATCTGTCCTTATACCCTCAGAGAAGAAAGGAAGCATCATAATAAGTCTGGGAATCTTATTTCTCCTTACTTTATCATTGATGCACAATTGAAGATAATAAATACATTCTGGTCCTTTACAGCTTTCTCCCTGTGTCTCTCTCTGTTGAATACTGAAGTAAATTCCTGACTCTATGCAGTATAATTCTGGTTATTTGTTTACTGTTAACTTCTTTATTTAGACTTCAGTGCAGCAAAGCAGCATTTGCTTCTGATATTACTTATTTGGAGTTTAGTAGAAGTTAATGAAATTTTGTTTGCAATTATGGTCTTTCATCTAGCAAAGAAATAAATGGTGAGCCAGTGCCACAGAGTTAGAAACAAAACCAAACAAAAAATCTGAATGTTAGGGCTGAATGCACGTTGTGGTGTGTACCCAGTAAATGCTGGGTGCAGTACTAAGGATTGAATTGCCCACCCATCCAGAGCAAGAGTAGATGCATTTTTTAGGTTTGGCAATGCTGTCTAGAGTGTCTCAGGTTACCCTCTGCTAAATGTCCATTGCACATCTGAGTCCAGCTTTCTTTGCTGTCAGATGTAAATGGGCAGAATGGTTCCCCTAAAAAGCAACACTATCACTAGAATCCCTCTAGAGGATTTCTCTAGTACTAGTGGGAATCTTTGCCTATATGATATTTTTTCAAAAAACATGATTAAATTGCAAGTTTGCACATATGTTCTAGCTCATATGTCACCACTGCATTTCTCTTCTTGATTATTTTTTTTAATAAGAAGCTTAACTAGGAGCCCAAATAAATATTTTAAAAAGCTAAAATTTTTGTATGTCCAACTGCTAGTCAAATTCAGCTGAAACACTGCCAGCTGAAATGGGCAAAGAGAGCCCCAGAGTAAAATTACACAGTGCTTAACTGTGTGAAACATGTCTGGCTGCCCATACACAGTCACAAATAACTCCAGGAGAATCTGAAGAACTCAGGCTGCCAGGAAAAACAAAGAAAAATGACTATAAGATAAATCAATTAAACCCAAAGGGAAAATGTCATAATGAGAGAGTCCACTTTTAGTCTTTTTGTTTGTTTTAATTTTAAAAGACAAAGAAACCCCAATTTCATCTTAAAAAATGACATGTATGTAATTGATATTTATATAAGACTGCTCTCCTCTTCTGAATTGGGTTTTCAACTCCTGGAGTCCTGCCCTGTTACCCCTTATTGTCCATTAGCAGGTCAATTTTCTACCTTTAAAGTATATATTCTTATCAAAATGTTAATTCTACCAACCCTTGAAAAAAGCACCCTATTGTACTGTGTATTTTATATGCCAAATTATTCCACTTTAATGGAAAAAGAACAGAAACATTAAGGAATTCATGTGTATCTGAGCTGTGCACATCAATCTTCTAAGGCGGCACATAACAAAGGTCAGAAATAGCCTAGCGCTGTGTTTTGTGTAGCGCATCATTCTATGAGAAAATGTGCCCAAGTTCCTCCTAAAACATTGTTTTCAAGCATGGTTACTACTGAATATATTTCTAAATGACAAGGTTTATTTGCCTGCATTTTGATATGTTTAGGGGAAACTCAGGCTGACAGTTAGAGGAGGCAGGAAGAGGGAGCTACAACAAGTTCCACCCAAACACAAAATGTCATCTCTTCCCTAGCTAGGATACAGAAGCATCCTGATGAAAAAAAGAGCAGACATTTAAAAGTTTCTGACATGTGTCACAGATGCAGCCATTGAGCCACTGCTCCTGATGTAGCTCGAAATGACAGCATCCGAGCCATTGGAACTGGCTGCGGGACATTCAAAGTTTGGTGTGTGTCGCATTTAATACTTGTCATGGCACATCTAGAGAATAAAAAAGACAAATGGACACAGGCAGTAGTGATAGTTCAGAAAACTTAAAATAAAGCTTCCCAGTCTAATTGATATTATCAAGCTGTGCTAACATTTACCAGCCACCAAGTAGGCAGACAGGAGGTCAGCACCCTTTTTTCTGGAAATCTTCCCTCAAGTCAGAAGGATAAGTCTTTCAAGCTTTCTCTAAGGATGACCCAAACACATGAACTGTGTACTCAGAAATAGCATTGACTTGCCAAAGAAACTCCTTAATAATCAAAACATATAAGTACAACAAAGCTTCAGACGCTGATGAAGCAACTTGTCATGCATGCCCCCATGTTATTTATTAACACTAGCTGAAGATCCAGCCAATAATGATGATTATTGTACCAAAGAGTGAAATTTATTGATTTATTGATTCTACTACTACTGGATATTTTACAACCTGCTTTTCTGATTGCATCCTTATAAAGCTGAGGTGCAGACAGCTGAAAATAACATTCTTTTCAAGCTGTAATCATGTTAAGCTGTAATCATGTTGACTTTCTCTGAAGTAGTGCATCTTTTAATGTTGGCCCGCAAATTTTCTGTAAATAAAACTGATTGTTTGAAATGGCTCAAGGATTGCAGCAAAGATCTCTTGCTTCGTGTCAAGTTTTCCAGAGAATTTATGGTCAGCAGCCCATTAGCTTGTCATTGATTGCAGTGGATGAGTGTCTACTCCTCATCTAGCTTTCAGTTTAACATAGGGGATACTTTTTCCTTTAACAGCCTGGGAGGTGAGTACAGAGGATTCAGTTTTAGCATTTTCCAAATACAATCAGCCTCTGATAATGCGAATCCTCTGGCAAGTCGAAGTAGAAAAAGAAATCTTTTATATTAAAAAGTCAGTGATACCTACAGGCTATTGGAGTGATTTCTACTTAAATCTTTTGGCTACCTAGGCATAGTGATAAATCAAGCATGGGTTTAACAGTATTTCCTTCTGTATGTTAACATTATAGATGTAGACATTGTAGATGTTATGGTGGAGGAAGAGAAGTTTCAATGAATGAATGTGTTTAAAATACAAACTTTTTGTGCAGCTTTATGAGAGGATTAGTGTTTAAATTTGTTTGTTGCCTTAAATCTATCCATTTGCTTAATTTAGAGGAAGGTTGCTTTGTCTGAGGTTAAAGAAACATTTCTTAAACAGTCTTTTTCACTTTCCCCCAAAAATACAGCTAAAAGTGGAAAACATTGTAAAAACAAACAAACTGCCATATTTGTCTTGAGTTGGAAATATGAAAGAGATATATCGCTAAAGATCTCACTTTTTTCCTCACATGAAAAATAGCTTAAAGAGAAATCAAGTTAGCATGCTAACTTGGACCTGGACTCGGAATGTTTCTCTGTATGACAACCTTAATACCAGCTACACTGACATTCAAACTTGTTTGGCTTGGGTGCCCTTTGGAAGAAAAGGATGCTCAGAATTGGACTTCTCTATTTTGTGATTTCTTATGCCTTGAAGGGTATGTTCATGAGGGATTGGCTTGGTGAACCTCTTCTTGTGTCTAAACTAAAAGAAAGGTTAGGCACATAGTTCAGTGAGGAGGTTGCAGCAGGTCCCAGTATTGCTGAGGAGCAGAGCAGGTAGATGCTGCCCATAGAGACTCTGTGTACAGAAAATAGTCTGCCTCAATACCACTGCAGGGGAAAAGAGATGAGCTTTGAGTTTGTCCTTTCTGCTTAAGACAGGTGGAGCTCTGTCAACGGTTTACGGGCGTTAGGCCCGATTCCGTGACAAAGGGGACGGGGGACCCAAGGGCCCACGTCCCGGGAAAAAGGGGAAAGGGGAAAAGGGTAGGGAGATGGCCCTGAGAGCAAAGAACAGCGGCAACAATCTGAGGAGAAACAAACTAATTTACTAAATACGATATCGGAATGCAAAACAACACACTATAATACAATATAATTACAATTTAAGCTGATAAATCCAACACAGAGAGAGAGAATGTCCCAAAGTCAAGGTAGGCCTTACTCTACTACCGACGATAAGACGGCTGGAGAGCGAGGTGCTGCCAAGACGAGAGACGGCAGAAAAAGGGACGAGGTCTTGTGATCTGCAAGTTTTTATACTGCGAGCTTCTATCTTTTCCCTCCGGCTGGAAAATGGTAACAAAGGAGCAAAGTACCGTGGGGACTGTAGTAGTCCTTCTCTTCTGAGAACTAGGTACATCCACTACATGATGTTATGATGTGGAATACCAATAACCGAAAATCACAAAACCATGACAAGCTCCCATGGAAGGCTGAGTTTGCTTCCAAAATTCTCCTCTTCAGAGATATGCAGTTAAGACCTACAGAGATACTAAGACAAATGTCAGGAAATATATTTTCCTTAATGGTATGTCACGGAGAAAATAAGCCTTGATCAACGTTCAGCTGGTTTTGACTTTTAGCATAAATGTAAATTAGTTCTGTTCTGTAACAAGTCGTGTTCTATCTTGTAACATTTGAAAGTGAGTGGCTGTGCACCACTTTTGTGTATTAACAATTGATTCACAAAGGAGCTAAGGAGTTAGAATGGGAGACTGAGTTTGTAGGTTCTCTTCACTTTTGGATAATATCTTCCTGCTAAGCTGTTTATACTCTGGAAATATGGCTGCACATCTGCTTCTGACAAGGTTTTTGTATGTGTTACGTTCCTACACACATTGAAATTATAAATTAAAAACTGGCATATGAATTAGTAAGAAGAATATCGTAGGGGTTAAAAGCATGGGGAATGCTTCATACTTTTATAGTAATGATAATGATGAACAGTAAGTCATAGTGAGTGGAAATATATTTTTAAAACAGTTTTTTTTTTAATATTTGTGACTATAGTTGGCAATCTTCATAAATCACATGTAAGTGTTTAACAATCATTGGTAGTCACCATGTTCTATGGAGCAGAGTTGAGTTTGTGGCAGAAGGTCCATTCCTAAGTATTTTTCTTCATTGTGCATCACCTACTATTGAAAACAGGGTTTGTTTTTTCTGTATCATAATTGAGTAATCAGTTCAAAGAAACTAGAAGAAAGTGCAGAACATCTTCATTTGAATTACTGTGTTAGGTTTCATCCATTTGTTTTTGTCTCATGCAGAACTTCTTTTGCTGTCAATTATGCAAACAAAGTTCATTATTTCTTCCTGTAACAGAAGCTCTTTTTGCTGGTGATGGTGTTTCTTTTTGTCTTGTTGGGTTTTTTTTGTTTTTTTTTTTGGTTTGTTCTGCAAGTTAATTCCAGAGGATTTATGTAAGCTAGAGTTGTCCTATTTGCCTTAATGGGAGTTACCCCACACTGTACAATGTATCACTGGCACTGCAAAGGAAGATAAGTCAAAAGACCCCTAGAGAGCAATGCTGATTTTAGATATTTCTCTTCGGTTATAACTTGAATAGCATTTGCCTGATTGAGTTCATTGGCTACATTGTAAAATAAAGCCATAATTATCATTATTAACTGTACCTCTGATCACTGTGCATAATAGAAAAAGACAAATATAGCATAAAAACACTAATATCATAATTACTGGTCCATTTGTTGTATTCGTTTTAAACATGCAAATGCAAATTAATTTGATTGAATGTGTTGAGCTATGTTGCTTTTTACTTATCCTAAGCTGATTACAATCCAAGATCCAATCCTTTCTAGGAAAATTTTTGGCTTCAGATGTTCTTTTAATGGCAACCTCTGAGAAGGAATGAAAATAAACAGCCCCATAAAGTGTGCTAGGGCCACTCCATAATGTCATTTCCTGGGCTTGTACAAGCTATCTCTATTTCTAAGAATACTTTAAAACATTTTATGTATTTAATCTGTAGAGGCAAGACTTGCAGTGTTAAACCTAGTTCTACAGAAATTCAGTTGGAAAACAGATTTTGCCAGTGAAGAGGAAGGAAAAGAATATTGTGCTGTATGTCACAACATTTTGAACCAGATTCTTTAGGTTAATTGAGAAGCCTTAACTGTAGGTCCAAAGTGGACTTAAATAGTTTTCCTGGTCTGCTGAGGACCAGGTGCTGGTTGCCTGGCTAGTGAAGAGAAGAGCAGTTCCAAAGCTTTTATGGCCTTCATGATGTCAGTCTTAGAAAAATCTTTTGCCTCATAAATGAAGATGAGCAAAAGCCTGAAAGCTTTCCTAAAAGTAGATAAAACAGCCTGGATCTTTTCTTCTTTTGGGAATTGGCCATTTTTGTCTGCATTGATTAAAGAATCTAAATTCAATGAGATTGCTTGGGAAATGAGCTAATTAATGAGAAAAGGTTTCAGGATTTGGCACTTGGGTAGGAATGTCATGGACTTTAATGGGATTATTGACCAAGGGAAGAGGTTGCAGGACCTCAAGAAAGGCAGTTTATGTAAAAGAATCTATTAAACTTGCCTCTGAAATGAAACCACTGTAATGATTAGCCTTCCTGAGATCTGCCTCATTACACTCAGATGCCACCTCTTTTTCTGCAGTGTTACTCTAGTGCTTGTAGCAGCATTACTCCAAGTGCTGCTTAACTCAGGGTGCCACTGATTCCCAGAAGCAACAAATTTCCACATTCCTTTAAGATTTGCTAGTGAGGTTTGGCGTGCTTTGTTTTGGTTTATTTCTGTAATGATCACTCCAGTGAAGCAAAGTAGCAGTTACAAAAAGGTTTCAGGGGGTAGAAGGACTACAGGGGCAGTGGTGGTAAATTTGCCCATGGATAGGAAAATAACTTGCTGTGGTGCTGGACTTTGTCCTGTACTCTTTCACAGAGATTGGTTACCTTTTTTAATATAATAACGGATGAAATGGTTAAATACATCACAGTTTTGCCAATAATAGGTGTTGGCGTATAAGTCTAACTGGCAGTCAGACTGCCCAGGTTATTGATTTTGCTGTCTAATAGCTGAAAGAGATGTTATCTTGATTAATTAGAAGTCAAAAAGAAATGCATCTTGCTTCTATTAGATCTTCTGGCATTTGCTTTCTTTTTTTTCCTCCCTCTCCAATGTTGTTGTACATGTACCTTTAAAATGTTTTAAACAGAAAAGCTATCAAGGTCAGCAGTATACAAGCCCTACTGACTTTATTTCAGCTGTCAGTGAGTCCTTAAAGCATACACTGATTTTTGGTTGTGGAAGGCTTTCTTTTAAAGCATAATGCTATTCATTTAACCTCTACAAATGAAAATCCAGTGAGCTACTATTCTTTGCACTCTTGAAGTAACTTATTATCTCATTATATTATTGGGCAGAAATGCTGACATGCTGACTGAGTATTACTTCATGTATTTACTGATGGTTTTACAGGAAAAAATGTTTTCCTGTTTTGGAGTACTTAGTGTTCTACAGACTTGCTTAATACTTACTGTGAATAAGTTTTATAAAGACCATTTAAACACCAGCATAAAAAAGTAGACAACTTTGTATCAGCTACCTGAATTATGATCAGTAAGATGAAAGGAAAGAGTGATACATGATAGATGGTAGGAAAAAAAAAAGAGTCCAGGTTTATTCAGGGAAAACAAAGAAACAATCAACCTGTAGTGTTATAATGTGTCACATTAATAATCATTTCCTGGTGGCTGGTGGTTTACATGCTCTCAGAAAGCCAGCACCAAAAAAAAAAAAAAAAAAAAAAAGAAAAAGGTCTTGCTGCATTTGTAAGTAATTTACATCTCACAGACAGAGTTTGCCTCAATCTCATGAGTAATCATTTGTTTTTACTATAGTTTTTCTGTGTTAAATAAAAGTATGATATATTTCACATTGTGTTGTGATAGAAGTGAAATTACTGTGTTTGTATTTCATAACATTAGAAGAGATTCCTAGATTCCTAGTGCAACAATTGCTCTGATTCCAAAAATGTTATAAAAATGCAAGGAACACATTTCGTATCTTTTCAAAATCTTGGGAACCCCATAAATATACAGTAGCTTTCTGCTCATAACAGTATGCGCATTAGAACAGAAATCACAAAGCACTGACACAAACTTTGCTCCTTCACCTGCTGAGCAGATGATTTATGACTTCCTTTTTTCTTACTTTCTCCACAGTGTTTTAGCATATAGTTTCTCTGTTTATAAAATGCTGAATTCTCTCCACTAGGTCTTGTTGTCATGAAAGAATAGTGACTAAAGAAGAATGGCCTCCAGCACTGCACAATTTATAGGTGTGGAGTGGTTTAAATATCCAATTTGTAAAGCTTCAGACTCAATTTATGTGCTGTTTTTCTGGTGGAGTTTACCTAGACAAAGTGTAAAATGCACAAGACTTCTAGTCAACTACTGCCCCCACTTTGCTTGGCAACTTGGTGTTCGCAAAAAAACCCCTGGGAGCCCGTTCAGTCCAAGCAAGGAACTACAAGTGTTTTCTGAAATAAGATATGCTCTGAAAAGGACAGGATGTAAGTCAAGGCAGCCCTTCGCTCATTGAAATCAGCATTCTTACCATTTATGTAGGTCCACATCATTTTTTACTGTGCAGTTAAACAAGATGAAACGTTACCACTGCAACTGCAAACATCCACAGTCATTTTTGACTATGGGCCTCTTGAAATACTGAATTCTATTTTATTTAGTTGAAATGTTACAATTTCAGTGACTTTTGTGTTTCTGATTGTTGTCACATGGAACGCATTGGAAAGCAGGTTTAGGTGGTGGTCAGGACAGCCGTCTTGCATTGCACTGCCACCTTCTGTTCTGAAAGATCTTCCTCTAAGCAGGTGTATAATTCAGAACTTAGCTTTTATTTGGAGGCTGTATGTGAGGGGGTGCCTGCTAGTAACAATTGTAATGCTGAATCTTGTTCTGTAAAAACTGGACTGCAATTCGCTCTGTAGCAGCTTTATCTGCTATGCATCTAGTACCTATATGGCTGTTTCCATCTGGAAGAGGCACCGAATCCTTGTCCAGCTACAAGCCACCACAATTACTTTGAATTCTTACACAGGCAAGGAAGTGAACTGGAGTGCAAAACAATAGATACTGAGGAGTGAAGGTCTAGGTCAATGTTGTTAGCATCATTGTTTTTATTACCCTTACCTCTATATGAGTGATACTCAAATTTGTTAAGAACTGACCATTTTTTAAAATATGTAAGTGTTTCAAGGTCTAATCCTTATAATAACAGAAAAAAAAAAACACAGATGTTTTAAATCTTTATGGTTACAATTACAATATTGAAAAAGGGACAGAGTAACTGACACAGCGGCTTTGGACTTGGTAGTGTGTGCAATTGTTGCTAGCTTACACATAGCACAACGACAAAGAGACCCTGCGTACGTTCAAGGCACTGGGTTAAACAATCCTGAACTCTGATGCAGGGGAATGTCATGCTGACCAGGTCCTCTCTTTTCCTCTGGTATTTCCCTTCATTTTCAACCTCACAGCAGTGCTTCTTATCCATTCCTCTTCCCCAAAGAAACATTTTTTCTTAGCAATGTCACCCTCCCTTTGTGAAATAAAGGAAAATAAAAACTGTAAAATATTGATTCTGGAAGTTTACATGAGGAAAATACAAAGTCTTTCTTCTGAGCCTTGGAATTGCTGTCGTAGGGCTGCCTCAGCTGTTAAGAAGGGCCCAGCTAATGCAGTCAGGTTTGCTCCATCTGCCACAGCTTTGAGTGACAGGCACGGCCCAGTGCACATCCACTGAAAACTAGCATCAGGGAATGACATACAGTTTGATAACATAAGATGCTTAGGTTTTTTGGCTCAAGTGAGATGTTCAGAGCTAATAGCCCCGTGAGCAGAGTTTCAGCTGTGATCTGTACCTTGAGATATCGGTTGTGTCTGGCTCAGGAAAAAGGAGAAAGAATGAAAGCTTATTTCTAGAAAGGTTTCCGATGAGCAGCATTTGTCATTGAAGGGGAAGATGGGTATAATTAGCTTGTCAGTCTAGTTTGGGCTGAGCTAGCTTTCTGTGGTAAGAAAGATGGACTAACTGCCAGAAGAGCTGACAGGCAGTCGATAATGCAGCAATTAATGTCATAAATAATTCTGGAACCAATTATATCAAAATGGACTCCAAGCTTTAAAAAGGAACAGAATTCCCTTATTCGTCCTGCTAGCAGCAAGAAGCAGCTTTCATTTTTCTCTGTAATTACTTTTCATTGTATATAGCAATAAAGTAGGGCTTTTCTGTCCATATTTAAAACTTGTCTTTCTTGCCTTCCGCCTCTTCCTAAACCCTCTTTACCCCACAGGACAAGGTTGTTACAGCAGATCTCCACTTAGGTGAATGTATAATCTTTTCACATGGTTGTTACACGGTAATTTCAGCTGCACCTAAATGACTAGGAGCCAAATTTTCTCAAATGTCATGGTCAATGACAGCAGAAAGCACTAAACAATGGCATTTGGAAATAAAGACATTTGTGAAATAAATTGATTTGTCTTATTATTTTAAAGGTTGTTCTGACTTTGCTTACACTGAACTTATTGATTTTTTCCTCCCTTCTTCCTGTACTGTTACAACTATGGAATCCAATCCAAACTATTCCCTTTATGCTGCAAACACAACTCAGAAGAGCCCTGCGAGTTAATGGACATTCCCTTACAAAAGACAGAGTTACAAATAATCTCTAGAGTGATATTCTCCTTAGCTGTCTTCCCATATTCTGTAATACATATGTAGATAACACAAAGCCTGTACTGGAAAAATCCCACACAGTACTGTGATTGCTAATGGTCTTTTATGTAGTCTCATCTGCTGTTTAAAAATAAGAAACAACAACAACAAAAAACTAGAAAGAACTGTAAAGAAAACTGTAGAAGAAGTAAATTACTGTCGCATTTGTTCACAGCTTTGTTCAGAGCCTGACGAACGTTTCCAGCTTTTCAACTATGGTGGCATTTACTCCTGGGAGGTTGGGGAAAACAGTTCATGAAGTTCCCACTGTTTTAAAACCAGAAACATCTGTTGGTGTCACATGCAGTTTGTTGGCCAGGTCCAGGACTAAAGAAATCCTGCAGCTGATCAGCTCTCTCCTTAGCAGTAGGTGTCAGTATGGTGAGTGGTAATTACAACAGAGGGTTTTAGACGACACATGATAATTAGGCCAGCTAACAAAAGCATAAACACTGACATTTACCATACCTAAAATGAGAAATGTGTCTGCTGTGTCTGTACATTTTTTTCAGACTGCAACAATAGAAGCATAACTAGTTTAATCGAGCCTTTAAAGGAACAAAGGCTTTCAGATTTGGGAAATGTGGCTCACTGTTTCAGTAGGAAGAGGGAGAGAAAGAGTGAGAAAAAGTGTGGTGTGCAAAGCGCAGGCGTGCAGCAGTGCAGAGCTGGGAGACCCTTCCAGACCTGCTACAGGGTTGATGCTGAGTTACTGTGGGGTTGCCATGTGCCTGACATTGCAGCTTCTCTGTGTGAGAAGTGCAGAAAAGTCTCACCTTGCAAAGGCAGTATGCACATTAGTGCTTATAAGGGTTTTTATAAGCAGCTGGAGATCCTCCACAGGAAAGGGCATGGAAATTCAGTATTATTAAGGAGAAAGACTGTCTGTTTCACATCTCAATAAGACCTATATCTTGTTTCCACTCTGTAGTCCAGTAGGGCTTGAAAACAGGGAGTTGTGTTTAAGTAATACTACCTCAGTTAAACTGCAGTGTATATAAATTAAACTCAGTTTTAGTCTAAATGACCCACTTCACCTGCAGATCATGGGAATTGTTAGAAAAGATAGAATTTTTGAGGGATGGCTCTGCAGCCTTTCAGTGGCCGTGCTCTCAACATTCTCTTTGCTCTGTTTCTGCATTTCTAGTAATAGTACTTCACTACTCAAGCTCCAAGTTCTTTGGTATACACTTTTTCTTCAGAGGAGATTTTGATGCTTTCCTTGTATTCATAACAATGATTTCAAGCACAAAAGTAAAACTGGTTGGCTCTAGTCTGAAAAGAGTGATCTAGCAAGTGGTATCATTGCTTTGTCTGCATGACACCTATTGACCTCTGTTCTGGGAAAATTCAGTTCCATGGTCAAGTAGACTTTATAAATGAGCCAAGCAACATCACAAAGTGGCAAATTAAATGAGACTAATTTAGCCACCATCCCCTGTGATGCTCCTCTTTTCCCTGATAGTTCAGCTTTTCTAGTTTAACTGTCAATGTCATTGATGGTACTATAGAAAACGTGGCTAATTGAGTAACTACTATACTTAAAACAAGTAACAGATTTCCGGTTGTTTGGGAAGGTGAGTTGTCAAAGAGCAATTGGTATTAGCTAAAGCTTCTAATAACATTACATGTATTTCTAATCAAAATATGGAATGAGTTGTTATTTTATTCTTAAACAATTTTAAATAATCTGTATTACTACTCATGTTTTAATGATTCCTAAGGATGTATCCTATCAGATATTTCATAGTCCTGAAAAGCAAATACAGTATAAATAAATGGTATGACTGTTCCCTTACTCTCTAAATGTCAGAAAATAGCTCTCTGTAGAGGTGAAGTACAGAATTCAAACGTTTCAACACTTTTGTTTAGCTCAAGATGGGAGATATTATCTGGTTTTACTCTATGTGTGTCAGTGTGTTGTGTGTTTTTATCTGTTGCTCAAAGTTGAATGTGAAATTTCTAAGCTCTTATGACTATTTAATATTGAGACTGTTGAAATCATGCATAGTAGTTATATTGGATATGAATAACAATAAAATATTGACTAGATTTTCATAATTAACTATTACAAGCATCGTTTTGGATTAACCCTGAAGTACTCTATAATACAGTGCCCCATGTTTAAAACAAAAAAAGCAGCAGTAATGGTGTTAATGGAATAACACAACATAGAGATATAGAAATTGGCAAAGGCATGTGAATTCAGCTTCGGTATGTAGATGAAAGAGACGCACAAACCAATATAATTGATACAATTTTCAGATTTTTTATTTAATGGCTGACTGATCTACATAATCATTCAAATTTTTAAACGCACTCCTGCTTTTTCCTTTTAGTCTGATTAGCTGCCATTTACATCAGAGTTGAGTCTTCTCTACCTTTTACCTCAGAACTTCTTTTGCTGCACCACTGTTTGCCTTGCTTGTTATAATCTGGCTTGTCAGAAAGGCCCAGTATGTCCAAACCATGACAGATTTTTCTGAAGTTGAATTCTCTATCATGCAAGCACTTAAGAATCCAATCTGATGGTGGACTGAAAACGGAAGGGAAAGGAGGGAGAAAAAACAATAAAAAAAGTTGCACTAGTTCAGCATATCTAGATCTTTGAAATGTGATTGTACATGTCACAGACATTGATTCCAGGGGTTTGAAAATCTGACCTTCATTAGGTGCCTAAATGAGAATTGAGGAACTCTAATATTATTGTCTTTAGACTGTGAGCTCTGAGGACAGTAAGTTTTCGTGTGAATTTGTACAGCGCTGTTTCAGAAGGGATTTTCTGAATGACTTTAATAGAAACAGTAAATAATACAGCATGAGTGCACAGGATATGAGTTTCTTCCTAGCGCTTTTGTTATTGAAAGAAGTGTTTTATCTTCTGCAGTGTCTCCAGCAACCAGACTAACATACATTTATTTTTAAAGCATATATCATATTTTACGATTTGGCAGATAGGTGTGCTTAGAAATGCTTTGGTTCATGGTATGTGTATATATATATATCTTTCTTGTGTCTTTCTAGCTCAATTCTTGGAATTTCAGGGAACGGATCAAGTTAAAAAAAGGGAACAGAACAGAACAGGTTAATTGAGAGTGTGCCAGCTACTAATAATAGTAAAACCTACTATGCACTATAACGTGAGTAGGTCTGACAATATATACTTAGCTAAAAAGAGGGGGAAAATAAATCTTGCTGAGGAAAAGTAAGAAAAGCGAATCAGGTATGTGGAGTGCTAACTACTATAGTATATACAAACTGTTATTTACTATGCTACCAGACTTTGTATCAACTAAGTTATGGACAATAATGCTAGCACTTCTGTTGCTACTGATGATGTAGGTTTAGTGGAGACCTGAAGGTTTCATATTATGCAATACTGCAGTTTGCTTTTGCTTACACAATTCTTGAGTAAAGAGGAAGGACATCCAAGTTAGTCTTATTATGAAACTACCAGCCCTCACATAAAATTTGATCTTGGAGTTAATTTTTAGTTTGTAATGGTTTTGTTGAGGGAGAGCTTAAAAATTAACCAATCCTATGTCCCTCCATAAGGCTGCCTTCAAATGCTCCTACAGAAATTATATATATTTAATGTTTTGAGTTTTGAAGAAGAGTAGCTCAACATCACTTGAATTCTTCAAATCAGAAGTCCTACTTTTCTCTGGATGAGAAATAATGTCAGATGTGTTTTTAGACAAGTCTTGAGCCTGCTTATGGAAGGGGAATCTGCTAACCTGAGGTAAGACCCAAATGTGAAGCTACAATGGGACTCAAAGAGATCATACCTTCTAGAACTGAAAGAAAACAATTAGCACAGTCAAAAAATACACAAAGAAGTCTAAGAGAGTGATGTTGAGAAGGTCTTTTCTCATAAAAAACAGAATCTAATAATAATATAGTGCTGTCTATTTCTCTCTCGGCAAATGTAAAGCTTATATGCTGTTCCTTTAAATGGATGAATAGTAAAACTGCCAAAAGAATTAGGACACCTTCCAGTTCCTCTTCAGAGTATAGGCTGGAAGGGTGTTAAATTACTACTGAGATTATTTAATCATTTTCCTTTCAGAGACTTTTGCAGGATTAATGCTGATATCCAGTAATAAATTTGAATTTCACCCATGCTTTCTCCTGAGATGTCTTTTTTTCTTAGCAGATTCCAGATAAGGTTAATTGCTCTCGATTCAGCATTAGCAGGATTCTTGTCCTCTCCTTCTGCTGATGGGGATCAGTTTCTTTCCTTTGGTTAATGTGTCAAACACTTCCCTCTCCCCCCACCACTCCTTTTGCTTCCCAAGTAACTAACTTTGTTGAAATACATAAGACAATAAAAGAATACACTGTGTAATCAAGAATGAAAAATAATATAGTCTACCACAGTAAATCATAGACAAACAACACAGGTATAATAGAAATACCTTTCCTATGTCTGATCCACTAACACATACTTAGTCAGATAACAAATAACATATTCTTGGAGAGAGTGCCCTGGATTTGATTTATCTCTGAGTATAAGTAAATATGAAAAGGCTGCCAAATCTGCCTATATAAATCTCAACTATCTGAAAATGTTGTGTATGAGGGAAGTGAAAAATTAAGAAGGTATTTCTATCCTAATAGGGTATGGAGGCAAAAGGTTCTGCTTTTAATTCATTTTGGAGATGCTATTGCTCTGCTTGATACCTGGGAAGAATTAAAGCAGAGCTGGAAAAAATGCACGTACATATACTGTGCCAAATTCTGGTTTTATTTTTTGCTGATGTAAATCTGGAGTAGATCTACTAAAGACTTTGGAATTATCTGGCTTTGTCCTAGTGTAGCTGACAACAAGGTTAAATCTCAGCATTGTTAGGATTTTTCATTTTGTTTGTAGTGGCCACTGTTTATTTGAACAAGTGGAACTAAAAGAAATCATCTGAAAGTACAAGTATACTGCTGAAGAAGTGAGAATAGAAAGATGAGATCAATATGAAAACCAAGAGTAAGAAAATAATTCCTGTAACTATTGTTTGCATATGTGTATTCTTGTCTAGCGACACCACACCTCACTTTAAGTGTCTGTTTAAACAGTAGAGAAAGAAGAGACATACAGGGCTTGATTATGCCGCTTCAACTCAGGTATAAAGTACTACCATAATCCAGGCATAAATCCTGCCAGTTTGTAAACTCTTGCCCATGGGTTTTTATTTCTCTCACTTAATTCAGTGGGCATCACTGAAGTTACTCCTAGCTTGTACCAGGAGAATTAGGCACTCTGTCTCCTGAGTGGTTTGGTGAACAAGATGCTCTGTGTGACAAAAGTGTGTCAATTAGACTGAAGTACTTGCTGAGCCTCAGATCCTCTGGGATTTCAAGGTAGTTTGTTACCTCCAAGGTGGGGAGTTTTAGTTCAATGTGTCATCCTACTCAAATTCATTAGATGAAAAGTGAGTATCATCTTACATTACATAGGTTCAGCTGGAATGTATACAATGTCAGCAGTATGGGAGAAGAAAACATGTGTTGAATACATCTAGTGTGTCTTGGGTCTCTGAAGGTCACTCCACTAAAGTAATATATAGTGCTAGTGCTCATGGCTCAAGGTCAAGTCAGCTTGCTTTTCATAATGCATAAACCTGAAGCTCGCTCAGACACCAATCATCTGACCTAAACCTTGGAACAAATATTTTACTAAGTAAATCAGTGAGCATGCTGGCATTTCTATTAACCTTCAATGCACTGGTGACAGAAAATGAATAATGATAAATAATAACTCAGGCCTGTAAATCATGCTTAGCATCAGAAGAAAAAAAGGAAAAAGAAAGAAAAAAAAAAGGAGTCTGGTGTACTACCTTCTGCTAAGCAGGATGAGCCTGTACGAAGAAACCCTCAAGAAAGGGAAAGGTGCTCTCTCCGTCTCCCTCCCACAGCTGTTCCCTGGGCTTGAAAGTTGGGGGTGGAATGCAGAGGGCTCTTCAGAAGGAAACACTTGAAAGTGAAAAGCTGAGTGTACACAAACTGCAGGGAGTCAGAATAAGAAGTGCTCGGTGAGACAAGTTGGTAGGATTGTTTGGCAAGCCTTGAAATGGATGAAGTCTTTTCTTCTTCTCCTCTCCCACTGCCTGACCATCAGCAGCTGTCTGGTGGTGAAAGGAAGAGAGCAGACCTACCGCAATTTACCAGGATTGAGAAGCTGTTTGGTTTTTTTTCCAATACTCTTTCATTTCCTTTTCTTCTATTTTTCCTTCCAGCTGTTTTCCTAATGGTTAGGGTTATTGTATCCACAAAATTCCCCTGAAAAAAATGTCCAACAAGAAGTACGAACCAGAAAGCATTTAGCTACTGCTCTTCTGCTATGATACCTGCAAATGTTTCAGCTTCATTCAGAAGTGCTCTGCTACTTGTATCCTCTAGATTTTAACTAATAAAATTTTAGATAAGAAAAATATGAATATTCATGTGTTATAATGTTTTTAATAAGGTATTTTTTTTAAATATGATTTGCACTTCCCAACTTTTCTAATTTTTATTATTATAAAATTCTTCTGAACTATTTTGGTATAAAATAATTTTTGATGAATAAACGGTTAAAATCATTTGTGTTTCGTTCAGTGCTGTAGCTGGGAATACATTTGTAATGAATTGCCAGGTCGGAGAACTTGAGAAAATTTTTTTTCTATAAGAAGGGAACACAATATGCATTTTATCAGATTGCTGCTGACAAAAAAAATACTGGATACCCATTGAGCAGTCTCGTCCCTTTGCAGAAGGGTGTGCATAGTAATAAATTTAGAAAATAGAAGCATAGACTGATGTTTGCTGTTCATGGGATCACAACGGGACATATACTCAGGGCCATTTACGAGTTGATAGGAAAAGTGTAACAGTTTGTTGCTAGGCTCATATTGTTATTATGAGACTGTTGGACTATTTAGACTGTTGGAGGGTCACAAAAACCAAACCACTGTACCTAACTAGATAGCCGACGAAGAGTAAGGTCTAATTCCTGGGAGAAGAAGAGAAATGGAGTTAGGTGCTGTATTTAGTGTCTTTAATATTATTTTTTTCAAAAATGAGTGTCAAACAGAGTTTGAACTTTTCAAAGTTAAAAGGAATTATTTTCTTCAATTGATTGCAGTCCAAAATGCAGGCAAAATGCATCTATAAAGCTCAGGTTCATATCTGAACTTAGATTCCAGGCTAATCTTTGTCCGAAAAAAGTCCAAGTCCCTGAACATAGTGTGCATTTATTCAATTTCTTCCCTTTGACCAAAATACAAATAAATGTATTGTTTACAATCTGAACTTCTGTTACTTCAAATGATTGTTTTTAAATAATATTCCCAATTAGATTACACTAACATGACAATATCATGTACAATATGATCACCATCTGACATCCTAAACAACAACAAAAAAAGAGTGAGTCTACATGGCTCTAAAATTATTTTGTATGTACAGGTAAAATCATATCTTGGATGCAGCTCCTATTGATTAGGGAACATTTTCCTCCCTATGTAATTTTTTGTATGGATCTGATGTCACCATCTCACCTGCTGAAGTCTCCTTACTCAAAAATAAATAATAATTAATAATACCTGTGACAATCCTAATGCAGGAAATCTCTTGGTTCCAAATACAAATTTTTGTCGTACTTATTGCATTCTTAAATGCATTTATGATCCTGTCTTAACTTGGTGCTCTGAATAAATTACATATCTGAATCATTATCAACAAGTAGAAAGTATAAGGTTGAGTTCTTTGTGGACTTTGAAGACTCTTCTCTCTCTTTGGATACCACCCAGTTCTCATTTGAGGTCAGATGTTTAAAAAAATGCAGGAATTGCTGACTTTGTGTATGGGAATTTTTAACAAATGAAAGAAGGAAGGGTAATCTGCTCTGTCAGTATCTAGGACTAAATATCATCAAAGCAAAATTCAAGAAAGGTACAAGATATTTTAATGGTCCAGTTCAGAAAGATAGCCTTGGGATATTAAACCACCTAAGGAAATCCATCATTTTTGCTCTGTCAGATGGTCACAACCCTTTTGAACTGAGTAAGTAAACCTTCTCATCTGTCTTTCTTGGTATAGTGTAGGTATGGTGCAGTTCTGTGTTTGCCATCTTGCCACCAGTGCTGCAAAATATTCTTCATGTTGAGTAGTGAACTTTTATATCAGGCCCCTGAAATATGAACAAGGTCTATACCTGAAATATAATGTTGTACAGCTGAGACATGGCAAATAAACACTCTTACCACTTTAGATTATGGGTGCTAGCCAGAAAATGTTGCAGCAAAGGAAAACATTCACACACTAAATGCCATAATTGTCACCAACGAGGATGGACATCATTAGTAGTGACTATAACATAATTCCTTACGTGATGGGTAAAACACTTTGTAGATCAGAATGTATGCTGTACAGTTCTATCTACATACAGAGCTGCATCAGGTACTGAGCATGCTGCATGTGAAAAGATACAACTTAAAAGAAAACCTTTGTGAAACTGAAGTGAAATTGGTTTTGAAGCAGGTGTTATAGGTTTCATATTGGCTGTTTTTAATATATTACATTAGTCAGTTTATCTCCATCAGCATATTTAAAACCTTACTTGATTCTTGTGATTCACATGCTGTGGACTATAAGGGAAATTATGGAAAGTCCAGCATTTCTGTTATTGCAAAGTACTATATGTTTAAAACCAGTCTGGAAACTTAAGAAAATTATAAGTGGAAAACAATGCCACAAGCCAAACTTCTAATACCAAATTCCAAACAAGTACGAGTAATTGTAGCTTTCTAAACTTTGGCTAAATTCTGCTTTTTTAAAGAACTGTTTCATGAAAAATGTCAAGATCTCAGAAAAAGGCATCAGCAAATTATTTCACTAAAATGGATGTATGGACACTACTTCTAAAGAGAAAACTTATTATCCTCAGAAATTAGATACAGTTAGCTGCTACATTATACATGAATTTTGCAGATCTCTTTAGGAAAAATTAGCCTTGTCCCAAAGGGACCATCATAAAAATAATTTATTCTGTCCTTTTCTACACCCTGACTTGCCCTTGAGAAGGCATTGTCCATTAAGCAAAAGTAAGCCTAGCTTGTGTATGTTAGGTATTTGATGTTGACCATTCCAAGCAAGAGACTGAAAAATGAATTTTCAAGTTGTAATCTTCCATAACTGTATCGGTAATTTTATTTCTCAATTCTCAGATTTTTCCTGAAAAAACAGAAATAATTTGAGCAAGACTAGATAGACTCTAAAATAACGAAAAACAAAGAAACAAAAAAAAACAGGCAACAAAAAAACAGCTGTGAATAAGAGTTTATATTATTTTCTTTGTACTTCATTCAGCTGCCTCAGTGCCTGAGTTTTTTCATAGGTTGCTCACAACTTTTAAGATTTTCTTCTGTGTGTGCTTGAAATGAACTATGGATGAAAATAATAATTCAATTAGTATTTAAAGAACAATAATTAGATTAGTATTAGCCTAAATAGTAATACAAATAGTGATAATCTTATAATCTTTATAAATAGGTCTGTCCTTACTGAAGATTCACTCATAACAAGACCCTGAAGATTTTTCTGGAAATGCATTTTGAACTGGGAGAAGAGTGGAAAAATTGAAGTTTTCAGAAATAATTGAACTCAAGGACAAAAAGATTATTTTTTACTCTAGTGTCAGTTGTTCAAAAAAATATATATTCCGAAAAGGATGCATGAGTGAAGAAGGTTCCATATAAAGGAGATCTGTTTTTCTTTGAAAATTGCCCTCTTGGGTAATTGTCCTAAATATGGCTTTATTACAACAGAAAGGTTTTAGAGTCATAGAATTGCTCAGGTTGGAAAAGACCTTCAAGATCATCAAGTTCAACCACAACCTAACCATACTACCCTAACTCTAACAACCCACCACTAAATCATGTCTCTGATCATCACATCCAAATGGTTTTTAAACACATTCAGGGATGGTGACTCAACCACCTCCCTGGGGAGCCTATTCCAGTGCTTAACAACACTTTCCGTAAAGAAGTTTTTCCTGATATCCAACCTTAACCTCCCCTGGTGCAGCTTGAGGCCATTTCCCCTTGTCCTGTCACCACTGAGGAGAGACCAACCCTGCTCTCACTGCAATCACCTTTCAGGTATTTGAAGAGAGCAATGAAGTCTCCCCTCAGCCTCCTCTTCCCCAGACTAAACAGCCCCAGTTCCTTTACTCTCTCCTCGTAGGGCATATTCTCCAAGCCTTTCACACCATTCCTGATACAAGCCAGGATGCCACTGGCCTTCTTTGCCACCTGGGCACGCTGCTGGCTCATATTCAGCCGACTGTCCATCAGCACACCAAGGTCCCTTTCCGTCAGGCAGCTTTCCAGCCACTCTTCCCCAAGCCTGTAGGGTTGCCTGGGGTTGTTGTGACCAAAGTGCAGGACCCGACACTTGGCTCTACTGAAACTCATACAGTTTCACACTTGGCCCATCGATCCAGTCTATCCAGGTCCCTCTGGTTCTGATTTATTTTTATTTTTTTAAATGGTTCTTTAAGGTCCAGTTTGAACCGCTTTCTTGTATATTAAACTGTTCAAAATACAATATGCTTAGAAGGAAAGGGAAGGTGTCAAGTGAATGGGGCCAGGGTCTTTTCAGTGGTGCTCAGTAACAGGACAGGGGCCAATGGGCACAAACTAGAACATAGGAAGTTCCTCCTGAACATGAAGAAAAATTTCTTTACTTTGGGGCTGGCAGAGCACTGGAACAGGCTGCCTGGAGCTGGAACAGGTTGTCCAAAGAGGTTGTGGATGCCCCATCCTGGAAGCATTCAAGGCCAGGCTGGATGTGGCTCTGGGCAGCCTGGTCTAGTGGTTGGCAACCCTGCACTCATCAAGGATGTTGAAACTAGATGATCTTTGGGGTCCTTTTCAACCCAGGCCATAGTATGATTCTATGATTCTATAATACTTCTCTGGAGATATTCAAAGCCTGCCTGGACTCTTCCCTGTGCAATCTACCCTAGGGAATCTGCTTTAGCAGGGGATTGGACTAGATGATCTCCAGAGGTCCCTTCCAACCTCTATGATTCTGGTCTTCTGTAAAGGCAAATATTGTTTTCATAATTCATAATTTCATAATTTCAGATTTTACAAGCGGCTGACAGTACATTTACCTCATGATTTGTATTCTGAAAAATGTCTTTTATATGCCACAAGTGCACCTAGCTCATTAAAGACAATTCAGTAGTGTTTAGACAATTGTTGTGCATGGTATCTGTTTCCACATCCAAAAATTTGATTTTTCCAAATATGGTAGTCATGGATTGGCTTTGTTATTAGTACAGAAGAGAGAATAAGTGCCAATAAGTAATTGAGGTGTCCTACCTGGCTTACATTTTTGAAAATCTCCAGATTAATAATATCCATTTTATCTTCTAGATCTTCTGTGTGCCCTTTGAATTCTTCGTATGTCAAATACCCAAAGATAGATAGGCCATTATCCACATAAATAATTGCTAGAATTTTCTAAAATTACTTACATTCAAATTAAACATCAGCTTCTTAAGCATCAATGTGTCTATAACTGATAGCTCTGGAATTCCTTTCACAAATAAATTATTGGCTCTTCAACAATTTCACATGTATTTACAGACAGGCAAATGAGATATATGGCCTCTACAGACATCTCAGTGAACATAATCATGATATCACAATAGATCATGTTACACTAGTGTATGTTCAGCTCACATAATTTACCATTGGTAGGGCTAGGATTAACAGGGCTAGATTATATGGATGCTGCATGGAACAGTTTCGGTGCATTATGCTGATGCTTTGGACTTTAAAATGTTAATATTGCAAATGAAAGGTACACTTTGTATATCATAAATCTAAATGTCTGTTCTTCCTGTGTGCCCAATAAATACACTTCTCATCAACTTTTAATTATGCTATTTGCATTATTCTGTCCTGAAGAGGATAACACTCTGTAAATCATCCACTTCTAACGTACACTACAGCATAAGTTTAGTTAATTAAACCATATATTTTATTAGTACTTACACTTCCATCTTTTAAAACTATACACACTGACAGAAAAAATAATATAGAGAGGTTTGTTATATATTTATTATTAAGATTTATTTTATTTATTATGAAGATGACAGAAAATTTTAACAGGGTTAGATGTGCATATTGCCTACTAGCTTTTTTTTAATAAGAATATCCAGCCTCAAAAACATATTGTCTATCTACTGCTACAAGAAAGGGAAACTTCCTGAATATGTTGACTTTCCCACAGAGCCACTTTAGCATATTTAATGCTCAGCACTTTCAGAACGTTATTAGATATATGCTCACCAAGAAATAATTTATTATTTTTATTCATTATATCTCCTAAAATGAAATTCATGTTTAGAGGAATTAGGAGATTTTTTTCTGTTCTTCTTATTTTTGAGTTTCTATTTGTTTATTGGATCAACTTCTGGTCCAGTATAGGTGCTAGCACAGAGTGGACAGAGTAGAGTCATTCCTATTTCATGATTCCAGGAGAGGCCATGATACATATGAAAAATAATAAAAAAGTATTGGGTCACAGTAGCATAATTTTGTGAGACATTTGAACACTATAGCATCAACAAGCTTTGGTGGAAACAGTGTCCCAGCTATTTTCTGCTCAAATGTAAAACAAGATTAAAAAAAACAAACAGCAACAACAACAACAAAAAGAGAGTCCTCTTACTTTTGGCTAGAATAGTGAGGTTTTGGCTCACATTTGAGATAAATAAAACTCCTAATTTACTTGAATTTGATATGAACTTTGATATTAAGTTCTTCACTTGTACTTTTTTCATTATTCTCTATATTGTCTGTTTTGTTCCCCTCATGTAGGATGATCCAAATTAAGAATTAAACAAATGGAAGACGCTTTGTTTCCCTTCAAAATTCTACAGCAAGAACCATGGTCTAAAATAAATAATGGGCAACTTCTGCAAAATAAGTAGGAGTTCAGGAACTAGATAATCATTAAGGTCCCTTCCAAGCCAAGCCATTCTGTCATTCTATGATAGAAATTAGTCATTACTTCATTATCGATACTGAATTATTAGGTCAATCTTTGCATTTTTCTATGTTTGTCTGCTATATGTAGAAAAGATCTTAGGTACGAGTGTAAGGTACAGTAGTACAGGGAGCCATTTCTATGTGTTTTAGGCTCATTTGGTGCAACTGCCACAACATGCTTTGTTGCATGGCAGTTCATGGCTTGACACTGCTGGTTAAAACATGGTGACATTAGCTGGTTTCTTCCATGCTTGTTTGATTTTGTGTCAAAAATATATATTTTTAGTGCATATGGTGGCATGAAAGCATAAAGACGTAAAAGAAAATGTAAAACTATATTTGTCTGCTGGCAAAAGCACTCAGAATACTGGTGTGTTTTAGGAAGGTTTTTTGAATGCTTATAACCAACTGCAGCTCCCAATAAGTATTGGTGTATGTTTGGTTCGGTCTAAAACAGTGTGTGAAGATTATCTGAGAATGATACAAGCTTCTTTTTCTCTTAACTACTTAGATGAGGCAGCTAAGAATCCCATAGGATCCTTATGCCCCTCAGGGTGCCTGTGTTTTATTGATGTCATGGGCTCTTCCCTAACCCCAGCGTACACTGCACAATGGCTAAGATCAGCCTGGCCTGGAGCTCTGAATAAGCATGCCCAGCTCTAAACACAAGCAGGAGTATTGCAGCTTGCTGCAGACCATTACATTTACTTACATTATTATCACTAGTCATAGAGGGTCACAGGAAGGAGAAGTTGCTCTTTTTTCCATGGTGGGGAGGGCAACATGGTTCCCTTGAGGCAGACACTGCCTCTGTAATGGATGCAAGCTGACCGGGACTGCTTGCTGATGTTCTCCAGTCAACAAGCACCTACAGCTTTGTCTGCAGAAGGTCTGTGTGTTAGGGCCTACAATCTTAATTCGTTTAACACGGTGGTTGTGGGCTGAGGGAAACTGAGCATGCTGGAAGGAAACAAGCCTGTGCCAAGCAGCTCCTCTTGTACTCTCCTCAAGTTTTACAGGCCTTCTTTCCATCTTCAGGGGTATTTTAAATGTGTTTTAAATGTATTTTCTTTCTACAGGCAGTTATTAATTGAAAAGCCTGAAGCAAAATGCCTTCTTCTCATCAAGTGACTGGGATTTCTCAAGATGTCAGAGTTTCAGTCTCTGAGGGGACCGACAGCAGCGCCTGCCAGGGCCTGGCTCACGCCTTGGTGAGGGGCACAGTCACCCCCACAGCTCTGCTACTGGGGAGAGCCACACTGCACCCAAATGTGAGTGTTTAGGGTTACAGTTTAAACACCAAGATTTTCCCTCTGTCTGTCACATGCACACATGTGAGCACATTCATTATTTTTATCTGCAAAGCTAGGATTTAGAGAGCTGGGGAAAGTGAGACTGAGGAGTTAAATCCTAACGGGGATTGCAGGGCCTCAGCTGGAGAATCTCCACAAGCTTGGAGCAATCAAATGCAGCTGAGGCCAATTTAAAATAAAACAACAACAAAAAGTCTGCCTGGTCTCATAGCAGGGAGGAAAGGGGGTTTGCAGGGCTGTTCTCAGAACAATGGTTTTAAAGGTATACATAAGGAGTGCGTGTGCAAGTGCATTAAGGCATGTGTCAAGTAGGATGTTTTTGTATATGAGTTTGTTTGAGGAAAGGCAGGGTATTTGTTTGATTAAGAAACACAGAAATAAATATGTAACATCAGAGGAGTTTTTTATTGTTTAATCAGGGCACTCTGTGATCTTTCTTATGGTTTTTTTTTTTTTTTTTGGCCCTGCTATAAAACATGGGAGTTGGGAAAAAAAGCATGTGGCTTTTTATTTATTTATTTTCTCCAAAAATATGTAATTCATCTCACCAGTAAAAGCACTCTTGCTTTACAGTACTCTTGTTCAGGATGTTGAAATTTAGGCTGTTTGTTAGTATTTAAATTGATACTGGGATTTCTTGTAAAATTTTGAAAAGAGCTCAGAATTGCATTCTGTGTATTTCTTATGAGCTGTTATTGTACTTAGATTTTAAGCTTAGGTAGATTAAAAACTGGCATGTGAATCAATGCAGGTGTTCTGTATTTTTTTCTCCCAGAACTAGCATATTGATATGTCGTTAAGATTTATAACCTTTTCATTCTTAGTCCAACAGTTAAAGTTTACCATTTTTAATTTCACTAATGCCCATAGACTGTATTGTTAAATTTGTGAAGAGGGTGTAGAAAATGTTAACACTAAACTTTAACTGGGCATTTTAGGAGTTTGGAGGGGAAGCTTTGGAAAAAAAACAACTGAAGGGAAGGGGCTTGAGGTATATTTTCATACTTGCTTGATTTTTTTCTCTTCAGGTTGTATGGGCATTGCCAAGTCACGGTGTGAATGAATGGTTGAACACCAGGTGAGGAGATGTGGCTAACCTTGGGAGCTCAGGTGCAAGCAATGAACCTGAGTGACCGGAAGGGGTAGACTCAGGGTCCACCCCTCCTCACCCTCATTTGATTATTAGCAGCCAAAGGAGCAGTATCTTTCCAGAGACTGTATTACGTTTGAGCTGTCCCCAGTCATTGAAAGGGGTGAGCTAATTTTTCTTTGTTATCTTCTCTTGCTCCATAATGCTTATATCCCAGTAGAAAGCACTGCTATCGTATTTTGCCCCTCACAGGGGCAAAGGATAAAGCAAAGCTTAACTGATTGTATAACCAATGGTATCACACTAGTATAAAATGCCCTGTACAGACCTGACGTCATTGTAGAACAAATTTCAAATTTGTTCATCATGGTAATTGCACTCAACAGAAATGTACATTCCTGATAAGCTTATAGTTTGAATTTTATCTTTTTTCTTTTCTTTTTAAAAGGAAGATCTCACACCATATTCATTCAAAGGATTCTGAAGCTTTGTTTTTTCCTTAGAAGATGTCCTAGATTTTATTCTTTAATGTTGTTCCTGATTTATTGAATGTCCATGTTTCCCTGGATAGTACCATCTTTAGAGTTATACATCATCAGAGTGACTCATTCCAATGATGTATTGCATTAATACATCATCAAAGTGCCTTGCTCTGCTGTTGCACTAATGATATGTTAGTATAATACATCATCAGAGTGAACTGCACTGATGATGTATTACTTAGATGGTGATGGCATTCTGTGAAGAAAAGGTTGAGGAGCAGGTTCAATACAGTCACAGGAGAAAAATTAGTCAATATAGAGTATAACTGTTTCCCTGGTAGTGATGTTGATGGTAAATTAGCACCATAGCCCCGATCCGTACCCTTGAAGAAACACTGAGACATGCGTTATCCCCAAAAGAGGAATGAATTCAGAACACTCAGCTAAAGGATTTCACAGAAGAGAGGAGAGGTGTAACTATACATATCACTGGAAAGCTAAAGGTTGTACATATAGCTATAATTACTGGCTACTGAGAGATTGAATGAATCAAATAGGGCCAGAAAAGGACACAAGTCTACATATGTTCAGAAGCTACCTCTCTGTTGGAGAATGAGACACATTTGGAAGACTGAGACATAAGGGCTGTAAGTCAACTGAGTTGAAAGTGCTGCCACTTAGAAATATCTAGCAGGGATGTTAAAATGTTTTGAGGTATCTAGGAAGGCCATGCCATGGTATTTTTTTAAACTTTTTATTATATTCTTAATAATGTTATGTCAGGCTAAAGAACAGAATATGTCACTGCCTTAGTTCAGTGAACGCATAAACTCCTTATGTATTCAGTAATAGACAAAATTCCAAGTTAGATATGCATAGCTAAGTATACATGGAAGTCAAAAGGCAGTAATACTTGGTCTTCAAATTGTTTTAAAATGTCTTTGTCCAAGATTAGAAGGACAATATTGTGTGTATTCATTAATAGCTGGAAATTCTGGTGAATAGTGTGACTGTACTACATTGATATATTTCTAGAAGCGACATTTTTTATATAAATGACACTTATTTGTTTTTGCTTGCATGTATCTCTCTTCAATTTCTTAGTACAATATTGCATGTTCTCTTCAATCTTAATTAAAAAGAATAAATTCTAGGCCTTCTCACCACTGAGATTGCCCAACTTTCCCAAGGGCATTTCCTTTTCTCCTAATTGTACTGGTATTAAAGGGCTCCTGGAGTGATCTCCAGACCAAGGTGTTGGAGCAGCTATACTGTGAGTTTGCTTTCCAGAGAGATGAAAGTGAAAATAATGTTAAAATTAAAGCCATCAGAGTTGTAGAGAACAGAAAGAAGTTGTTACATCTGGATTTATTTATTTAGTGTAATAGGCAGGCTGTGACATATATTTTGTTTTCACTTGGTAATGAAAAATAATACAGGCATGAAAAGAGTTGTGATTCTGTTCATGTTCCCTCTGAGCTAGCTCTCTCATTTTCTCCTTCATTCTTGTGCTCCTTAATTCCTTCCTCTAGTTTTTCATGCCTTTTTGCATGTGTGCCTGGTTTAATGTCTTTCTTACAGCTACTGTCTCTGAGCTCCACATGTCCTGCAATTCTCTGTGCCTTTTTTCCCATACCTGAGCATAGCCTGATTGAGACTTCCTCCAACATTTCACAAATCACACAGGGCCCAAGGGTATGAGCACCTTTTGCAAGAGGACCTGTGCAAGGCATGGTCCTGCTCTCCTTTTCACAGGACTGTACTCTGGCTGTGTAGGCAACGCATCAACTCCCAGGCTGGTTGTCTTTTAACTCTGAAACCAAGAGAAATTCTCTGTGCTCTGCACCTTCATTTGGGTGCTTCCCATGTTTACCATCAGCCTCACAGTCTTGTTCTTGATGCCAAACATAAAATGAATAAATGAAACAGCCTCTGCTTTTGTCTATCTGGATAGATTTGGGCAGTAGTAATGTTGTGAGGGAGGACAACTGTGCCATCCAGGCACTTTAAATATGAATTAGCTTTTTAAAATGAACCATATTGTACCAGTTCTTAAAAAGTCACTATGCTTTGTGGCAATATTCCCAATGCAGCAAATCATTGCTTATCATTGCATTCTTATATTGCTAGATTCTATACCGAGGGACTGAAATTGCCATTTCAAGCTTTTATTTGGAAATTAATGCTTCAGAGCTACTCAATATTTGTATCATTACTATAGGTATTTTCAAAATAGCTCTCTTCTGATCCTTCATGGTCTCCTCATGAGAAACAGAACAATATAAAATATTTTAAAAAGATATGAAATTAGCGAGCTTATTTTAGGTCCACAGATTTCCGACATCCGTATTAGACAAAATAAATGTGATGGCATTCAAAAAAAGGCAGGAGAAACAGCTGAAATATTTCTTAAGTGATATTTTCAGTATTTCAGTAATCAGAATTAGTATCTTTGTCATCATCCATTTGTGGATTTGTACTGAAGTCAGGTAATATTGCAAATAAGGCATAATGAAGAAAGCTGTAAATATCATGAAAAGTACTAAGGTTTCCACTGGATATGTATGAAATAATGTGAACCTGTTTGCTTGACTTTTGTATTCCTATTAGCAGTAATGGCTTTTAATAGCATAAGTACTGGAACATACCCTTTGGGACTGGGCAAACAAAGGTTGTTTTCACGTGTCTCATGCATATGTGTTTTATATCATCTAAGACAATCCGCCATAACAAAGGACAAAACATGATGTTCTATTTTTTATAAATAAAGCTTTCTTTAAGATAGAAATTGCCAATTGCAGAAATATAGGCGTTCATAATTTATAAACAATAAACACTCCTTTTGGCGGTCTGCCATGCAGTTTCTTTCCTAAACTGTGAAAGAGAAACGATGAGAAAGTTACAAATGGTACAGCTAATAGACCTGGCAGGGTTTGAAGCAGTATTGGTGCCAGCCCAAATGCATGTTAGGTGCTGTTAGAATTGGATAGTTCAAAGATATAATACAAGTTACTGGAGGTGTCTATATCAATGAAATGTAAAATGAAATATAGCCTTACAGCTGTGTGGTAAAAGCAGAGCATCATCTGAGACTTTTGTCATTCCTGTCTTTGATGTAGGGTGAGGATGAAGATAAACAATCAGTTAACTGCACATCTGGATTTCAGATGATTGAAACTTTAATAAGCTTTGTTTCTATGTGCAATTTTGCGTCAATTTTTTGCATAAATTTTAAGTGAGAATTGCTTTTTAAGTGAAAAAATTCTGGGAGGTTTAGGCTTCAGATATGTCATATCTGACAAGCATTTAGACCCTCGTTATTCTGAATCTGCATCCAGCTCTAACGAAGCAATTTGTTCTTTTTCTTCTGGCCTCCTCTGACTCAGCTTACTTACTTGGATTCACCTGTGATGTTTCCTTCCTCTTATGGTTGCCCTGCCAGTGAAAAGAGGATACCCAACTTGAAATGGGTAACAGCTGCCCAATATCATGTTCATATATTGCTCGAGCTTTTTGAGTGAGTAGTGGATTGTTTTTTTCCTGTGCCAAGAATCCCAACACCCATTTCCTAAGGGGGGAAGAATGTGGGGAGAGGTGCATTCAGGCTTTTCTATTTGGTTTTATGTACGTGAAACTTATTCAGATTTGATTTGGGGGGGGGAAAAGCCATTTTTCCAAAGTGCTTGTACTTCTATCAGGAAGTACACTGCTCTCATAGCATTCCTGAATGTGAATACTTGCTAGACTGTACTGGAAGGAGATACAGTGCTCTCCAATTGCTGTGAGATATTTGAGTTTGAGTATGCTCTAGCATTTGCTTGTCTGCTCTGTCAGTTTTCCTGGGTAAATACCTATTGCTGCTCTACAGCAGTATTTTTGTTTGACCTGGTTTACTGACACTGCAGAAAATACATGTATATGATCTTTGAGGAAGTGAGCAGTTTCCTGAAGTTCAAATATTTAGTGAATTCAGCATAAGTCTTGATTTTAGGGGAAGTTAAGAAGCTAAAGACTTCTGTTCTATTATTTTATTTTTTTTTTAGTTTATTTGCAATTTACCATCTCTATTTAGAGTCGTACTGTCTCTATTTAGAATCGGTACTGAGGAATGAGTACATCTTTTAGATGCACAGTAAGCTACTCTCTCATCCCTTTAACCTAATCTTCTCTTCCAGTATGATTTATATACTGGAATTGTAATTCTCCATTGATTCAAAATCAAAAAGCCCATTGATTTTTGTCATTCCAGTGTTTCAGGTATGGTTTGTTACATTGACTAAAGGCCTGAGCAGAAGCTCACTGAAGTCAATGGAAGTCTTTCAGCTGACTCTTAACAAGCATTGGATCAAATTCTAAAATGCACCTCTTCCCACTGAAAAACAGCAAGACCTTTACAATGTTATCAATAAGGAAATGCTGAAAGAAGAATGAATTCATATGTATACATACATTTTCCCTCATGAATGTTCCCTTAGTGTAGGGGACAGTATAATAGTGTAGCAAGCAGTCTAATAAATCAATTATCAAATTTAAAAACAAAATAAAATGCAATTATGACAGATGTCAGGCCCATTAATGGGCAAATATTCATAAAACAGCTGAAAAATTGCAAATCCACAAAATGAGATCTTTAAATATGAACATCCCTCTGTGTTTTATGAATATAAGGGCATGAAGTTTCTAATTTGGCTGGGGAAAAGAGTAATATGTATTTAAAAATAATATCAATTTGCATATGTAGTCATTCAGTAAAGAAGCTGCAGATACGTATTTCACTAACTAGTTTCACTATTTAATCATTCATTAATTAGCAACATGGGTTAATTAGTAGTCCAACATTAATGACTTTTTTCATTCACTGACATCATTTAATTGTTAATTCATTGCATATTAACCTCTCATAACCAAATTTTACCCATTAACTACTTTTAAGGTAACCTACATGGGTTCCTTGCTTCTGAGTTATTACTTAATTCCCTTGGTAATGATTCTCTAGTTTTGTCTATTTCATTATTTTCTACATTACAATCATTATGTAGTCTCCTGTTAATAATTGAATAAACTCTTATCTCTCTTGATTTTTAACTAGATATCCCTTATTAAATAACCCCATAATCAGTATATCTGTTCCAAACTTCAGTTTATGTGTCTGATCCAGTCTTATTGCCATGCCACAGTAAATTAACCCTGTGCTTGACAACTATGTTGAATATTACAGACCAATGTCTCAGCTGGACTAGATTTAATCTCCCTTGCTAATGACAATCCTGCTGTCAGAATGAAAGCACTTCTTGGTAAAGAGTGCTATTCTGTTTCAGAGGAGACACAGACATAGTGATTTCTCCTCACCTCTTGTTTCATTTTTGAAGATGTCTAAGATGGGATGAGTCTGACTTGGGATTTTTTCCCCAGCTTTGCTATAGTTGCAAAATAGATTTTAGACTTTTGGCTGTTAAGTGCAAAAGGAGGAAATATGTTCAGTCATGGATAACGTGCTTAAGAAGGTGAGGTGAGACAGATGAATAGGAAGAACATTGTGAAATCTCCTGAGCAAGAGTATAATGATAACCCTTCTTTAGAGATTTTTTTTTTTAAGTAGCAGAGAAAGGTAACTCATTAGGGAGTGATTGTGGAGGCATGCATCTACCCACAATGTTATCATAGCCACTGCATGTAAAGGAATGATGACATCTCCAAATATTATGGTGTCCTTAGACCTAACCTTTGCTGAAGCATAGAGAGAATGCTGTGTAATCAAGGTTTTCATTGCTGCTAACAAGGATGTTCTATTTGGCTAGAAATCTTCTTAAATTAAAATGGATAGATACCAACAACCTATTTCATGCTGGCTGCATGGAGGGCCATTACCTCTAATGTATGTCATATGAACTATAAGAGAAAGTCTGCTTATGTGTGTGTACTTTCAATTGTTGTCAATATCATTCCAATGCACTTTACTGTATGTGGCAACCTCCTGGTAAATACAGAGAACTGGTAAGAATTTCTTTGTTTAAAATATTTAACTAAAAATACAAAATCTTCTATAAGAAGGTAGCTATGAAGACCTTGCTTTTACACTGTAGAAGATAAAGGCCACGGCAAGAAGTGGTGAATATGTGCAAAAAGAGAGGATAAATGGTAGATACCTCTGAGGTACTTCATCTTGTGAGGTTATCAGTTGTATTTGTGCAAAACTAAAGGCTTTGCTATTTTAAATGACTTTTTTTGACTATTATTATTTAATAATAAATTTCCACTCCACAAAAATTTGCACAATGTTTTCTCGTAATTTCTTGTGGAAAAGAATATTTTAACTATATTTTCTCTGAAGAGACAGCTGCTGTAAAGAATGGAATGTTTTTCACCTAACCCCACACAGATTCAGGAAGTTAGTTGGAATATAGTTTAAATGCTTCCAGTTATTAATATGACACTTTCAAATCTAACACTTTAACACTTCAGTTTGAAACTTTTATTCAGGGTTTTGAAAACTGTAAGGTTTCACCATGGAATGTAAATAGAGGTTTAGCTGAGAAGAAAGTGAGCAGAACACAAGTCTGAGTGAGATCTTTGAGTACTATAACTGGCTTGCATAATCTGTATAATAGACATGAAAATGATGAATTCCTTTTGGAGAAACAGGCATTTAATACAAGTAAGAAATTGACTTCTTAAAAGTAGAATGTGCATAACATCTCTACATCTTTCTTCTGCTGGGGACCCCAGGCCTCTTCCTGGGGCCTTGTAAGGGCAAGGCAGACAATTTCTTCCCTCATCCTGCTGATGATTTCTCTCGATGCAGCACAGGGTACAGTCAGCCTTCCAGGCTACAAGTACACACTGGTGGTTCACGTTAAGCTTTTAATCCACCAGAACCCCCTTCTCTGCAGTGCTGCTTTCAGGGCGTTCTTTCAGTCTTAACAGTTTGGAATTGCCCTGAATTAAGTGCATCTTGCATTTGGCCATGTTGAATCTCATTAGGCTCACATAGGCCCACTTTTCAAGATTGTCTAGGTTCCTTTGGGTGGCATCTATTCCTTCCTTTGTATCCTTGTTAGTAAACCTCGTTATTATTTTAATTTTTTCTTTATAGTAGGAAAACAGCACCATTTTTTCTGTTGGTTGGTAACAAATCTGTTAATATATATTTATGTAAGCATTAAACAATATTTGAAGGTGCATATTTAAACACAGGGAGAGGGAGATGTGTTTTCATAAGTAAGCTTAGAAACTGTGGGGTAGATGAGTAGACAGTGAAGTGGTTTGAGAACCCTCAGCAAGTTTGTTGATGATACGAAGTTGGGAGGAGTGGCTGACACACCAGAATGCTGTGCTGCCATTCAGAAAGACCTGGACAGCCTGGAGAGTGACAGTGAGGAAACTTATGATGTTCAACTAGGTTAAGTGTACACAAGGGGAGGAGTAACCGCATACATCAGTACGGGCTAGGGGCTGACCTGCTAGAGGGGAGCTCTGCAGAAAAGGATCTGAGTGTTCTGGTGGATGACAGGTTGAATGTGAGCCAGCAATGTGCTCTCATGGCCAGGAAATCCAATGGTATCCTGGGGTGCACTGGAAAAAGACAGTGACCCGCAAGTCAAAGGACTTTCTCCTTCTCCTCCTCCTCTACTCTACCCTGGCAAGGCTACATCTGGAGTGTTGTGTCCAGTTCTGGGCTCCCCAGTTAAAGAAAGGCAGGGAACTTCTAGAGAGAGTCCAGTGGAAGACCACAAAGGTGATGAGAGGCCTGCAGCATCTCCTTCATGAGGAAAGGCTGGGAGAACTGTAACTATTTAGTCTAGAAAAGAAAGACTGAGAGGGGATCTTAGCGGTGTTTATAAATATCTGAAGAATGAATGTCAAGTGAATGGGGCCAGGCTCTTTTTGGTGGTGCCCAGTGACAGGACAAGGGGCAACAGGCATAAACTGGAACATAGGTAGTTCTACCTGAACATGAAAAAGAACTTCTTTACTTTGAGGGTGACAGAGCACTGAAACAGACTGCCCAGAGAGGTTGTGGAGCCTCCTTCTCTGGAGATATTCAAAATGTATCTGGACACTTTCCTGTGCAACCTCTGTAGGGAACGTAATTGAAGTGATGGACTAGATGATGTCCAGAGGTCCCTTCCAACCTCTACAGTTCTGTGATTTTCTTTTCCCCATCCAACTGAAAACAGAAATGTTCCTATAATATCTATAGCCATTTTGATATCAAAAGCAACTATTGTAGTAAGGAAAAAAAAATTATCTCATCTAGGCCACAACTTTCTTGTTTCCTTTGGGAAGTAGGTGATGTCATTTGTGCCAGAATATATGTTCAAATGTGGAGTATGTTATTAAGGTTTCATTCTTTGGATGTATCTCAGTGTAATATTATAATAAGCTTTTAGACTTCTAAATGGTTGGTTATGCAAAGTAGCAATTTCACTTCAGTGTTCAGGTTTACATTAATGTCTAAATGACGATGTTGGCCAGATTTGATTCTCTCTCATGTTAGCCAATGTAGCAAGGAATATCTTGTTTCAATCATTAATATTACCACAGGGGGAAAAAAATGGAAACACTGGGTATATAATACTATTTTCTAAAACAACAAGCCAGTTAGTTAAAAAGAACTTGTTGAATTAGAAGGGGATCTTATATAGATGCTCAGTGAATTGGTGCTAATAAAATTATGACCTTATTTAATCATTTATTATGATCTTATTATACAGGTTGTTTGTTGAGAATGAGTTCTTGACAATAACTCATATAGCAAAAGGGTGACAGCAAATAGATATTTCCTTGCCCTTCGTGTTTTCTGTCTGAGAGTTCAGAGTGGCTATCTGGGTAACTGAGAAAGGGAATCTTTAGCAGTTTTTGACACGGAAAGGACTTGAAACTGCTTCTGGAAAGAATTGGGACAATTATGTTTGTTTGCTTCAGTTTAGTTTAATAAAGTACTTCTTATTTGCTTTACTTTTGATTACTTCAGCCTTTTCCTAAATTATTCAAGGGAAACTTTTTAAAGCCTTTATCTAAGAGACTGTACACAAAGTATTCCTGGATAACCAAATTATTTCAAAAATTTGTCTTTTGCCATTTCAATATACTACAAAATAGTGCTTTTTAAGTGTAAAATGTTGTTATATATGGCAGTTTACCTGGTGCTGGCCTTTCATTTCTTAACAACTTGCTGACCTAAGTATGAAGCATGGGAAATATCTTCAACGTCCTGCATTGGCCTCTTTCATTTAATCTGGGTATTTGCTACCCTCAACTCTTAAACATTCAGGAGATAAGTCCCCATATGCCTCTATGTTCCCTATGACTTCAACTTGACATCAGAGATTTCTCTCAACAGTGAAGAAAAACTTAGAGAAATTCCACACCATGCATGCAGCTAAGTGTAAATCTAATGTCTGTACAATAAATTATTTTCCTGGGCTTCAAGATGCTTCTTATTGAGGACCAAACAAACTACAAAATAAAATGATAACAAAGTAACAAGATTGAGCCTTCTACATTTATTCCCTTCCTGTTGAAACTCTAGATGAATTACTGCCAAAAGAGCTTGCCTTAAGAGATGATACAGCCAGCAGATTATTAAATAAATAAACAAAAAGAAGAGCCAAGGAACTAGAACAAAAAGGAAGAGGAGACTGAGTCAGAAATTAATGAAATTATTTTAGAAATACCACCTTCAGCTACGAAGATAAATTCATAAACATCCCTATGGACAAGAAGGAGCTACTTAAAGGTTTTTGTAAAGGGAAATAAAAACAGAGAAAGTGAATAAACAGATGAACAACCTAAGAGGGAGATGAGTTCCATCTGTGGCCAAAGGCATCACAACTCAGACTGAAAACAATTTGTTAAAATTAGAACTGGTTTAGTAGGTCTAGAATGAATACTTTATTGCCTTCATTCTCTTGTCATCAGTAAATTGCCTATAAGCAGCTAGTTCCTTTAATCTTTTACTATGCTTTTTTTTTTTTTTTTTGAAAGCAGAATTTTGATTTTCTAGGGAGCTGAGTTTTTCTTAAACTCTTGTTTCAAATGTTTGTGACACATTTTTTGATATTGTCAAGTTATCTGACGCTATGGGAAAAGCTTAGCTCTTAGACAAGAGAACTGTGCTGGATCTGTACATCATGAAATTTTGTTCAAGGAGAACAGGAGCTATTCATTGTTTAGATATGCACTTCTTGTTACTAGCTTAGCCTGACTGACGTTTCAGGATGAACCTTTATATACTGCTTCTTTAGATCTCACACTTATGTGCCACTCTTTCAATATCTTTCATCTAGTAATAAATCTCCTTACTTGATCTCAGAAGGCCATGCTTTTTACTAAACTGTGGCATTTTCAAGTAATCAAATCTCATCACAGATATGATGCCATAGGCTGAATGCCCATGTAATGTTATTCTCTTCTTACAGGTTCTTTTCTCCTTCATGATGGAAAGCTATATAGGAGTTTCCCCTGTATGTACTGGAAAAATAAAGCCTGAGTATATTGGTGTTGCTTTCTATGTTCACGGACGTGGGTAAAATGGTGGTTCAGTATTGTCATGGGCAAGGATGATTGCTAAATAAGGATGTAGGCTTATTGAAGTTAACGTGATTCATAAACTCCTATGTGATTGTTTCTGTGAACAGTTTTCCTTAGAATGCTACTGCACTAGATTATAGAATGAATATAACCATCTAAAGTTAAAATATGTACTAATAATTTCAGTTCTTTTTTATTGTTATCTCCTAGGCTTTATATATAGCTTAGGAACCAATAATTTGTTTATCTATTTATTGCTTCATTTAATAGTTGACATAAGAAATGTCATATTATCAGTCAAATCTTTACAAATAATTTCTAGGCTGACAATATCATGAGATTTTAGTACCAAGCACCGTTCTTCTTGTCAATAAAGAACTGCCACTATTGATTCCCTTACTGATTGCAGAATACTTTTCATGAACATTAAGATATTTGCATTATGGCTTAATTTCACATCTGATATTACTGAAGAATGAAACTTATGTGATATGTGCCTGTAAAAAAAAAAAAAAAAAAAAAGAATTCTAAAGACAGTAAAAAACCTCTGGCCTTTATTCAGTTTCTTATGTTCCTATAATTTCAAGGGAAAAAGGGAAATATTACTTATTTTATTCTCCTTTCTGATACCTCAGAAATTACAGAGCAAGTTTATAATATTTATATTATTTCTGTTTTCATGTAGATTTCTGTCAACGATGCACTCTGAAGCATTTTCTAAGTCATACAATTAAACTGAATATTAAGAAGTATAAATTGTTATAACGGTAATGGAATAAGGAGTGCTAAATTTTGAGTGGTGTAACTGATTACGTATTTCCTTGTTAATTATTTGCATCTATAGTAGGGGGATCTATGAAACTGAGTACATACAACTGTCTTTAACAAGTCTGAAAGTATGCAACCTCTAAAATACATCACTTCAGCAAGGTTAAGAGAAGTAGGCATGAATTAAGGCCAGAAAGTTTTTGTATTTCAAGTAGTGGGGAGATGAGTAAAAGTAAATTCCTGGAACCAGCAGATAGACATGAAAATCTGAAATAAAAGCCAATGTTAATAATTATTCTTAATGAAATGTGCTGCAAATAAAAATGTAGAAAAAGATTTTTTTGTATTAAGTGTAATTGTTCTGATAACTAGGCCATTATTTACTCTTCTTTTTTGGTTGTATAATTAGGAAACTAATTAGACAAATACTGTTGATAATTTGTTTAATAATTTATTAAAAAAACAACCAGAAATACAGAGTTCTCAATGTATGTCTGTGAACTGCATTTGTTAAAGGTGACTAATACTGCATCTTATTATGAAACACAGAGGGGAAAAGGTAAAGATGATTTGCTTTGGCTTGCAAGTCTGAGAGCCAGTCTTGAGTTAAAGAATGTTGTTGGTTAATTCAGTAGTAAATAGGTATATGATTTCTTGGGCTTAGGAGTTCAAGGCTGTTAGGTAGGATGTGCACTTCCTACACCATTTGTTCAGAAAGCAAGACTGCATAAGTTCTAAGCGATACTGAAATGACTGGCCAGCTGAAATTACATAAATTCTTCAAATATTTCTCCAAAAATGTTTAGAGGAGAGAAAGAAATGTGTTCATTAACGTATGTTTTCATTTTACTCTTTTTGACTTAAAACTCTGATCTACTGATCTAGAGAAGTGGCAATTTTCTAGAGGGAGCTCTTAAAAAAAATTACAATTTTCCTTTTTTTCCCCTTACTACATATAAAGCTGAGTAATTTCATTAATGTTTTTAAAAACTTTCAAAGTTCTTCTAAGCTGTTCTACTACCTCTTATTTTTAGGGGGAAAATTGTGTATAATTTGGAACAGATTGTTTTGTCTGTATAGGATCTTGTGTAGATTTGATTAACACTACACTGTCAAGTCTTTAGGGTCAGAGCAGATTGTATTAGAAGCATGACAAGTAGTTAATGAATTTGCATTGACTAATCCATACAAAGCTAAAGATTTTTCTGTCAGGATTAATGTCCAAAAAGAGTAGGACACGGTATTTGATGCATTATCTTGCACTGAATCACATTGTTATTGGACATAAGATTAAAGAACTACGTTATTTTGTTTCCTTCTGTAGATATACAACTGTTATTTGCTATGATGCTGATGTATAGTCATTACATTAAGAATTCATTTAATCATCAGTAATGTTCAGTTGTAACTTCTCAATATAAGGCTCATATACTTTCAGTAATGGGACAAATACTGAGTCTTGCAGATGACCGTGTCATAATAGCTACTGCTGTATAGCCATTCAGAATCTTAGACATTCTGATTTATACCTTCAGTTTGAACAGAGCTGTCAGAAGACATGATAACAAAGCATTTTGTGCTTTCAGATGCTGCCTAGATATGTTATGTCCAAAAAGAGCTGCTGTTTCTTAATAATGTAGTGGCCTAAATGAAATAAATACTCTGTAGTCCTGCATTATTTCGGAAGTCAGAATTTGGTGGTAAGAACTGTTGCAGTGCTTTTTCCTGGGAAATAAGATGCTGCTAGTATTTTCTCAAAATGGTAAGAGGAGATAGAATAAGTCCCTGGTGCTGAAGAAGAGAAAGAGATTGAGAAAGATATATAATCGAATTAGGAACAAAATGCTGTAGTTTATGCAGAATAAGCCAGTGGAAAAATCTAGTATTGTTGTCATGAGGGCTGTCAGTTTAAATCCTAGTAAAAAATTACAGTCCACAACAGCAGTGGGTGCAGGAGAGTGTAGAGTTAGGGCCAGATGTTCTCTCAAAGTTTTTTTTTTTTTTTTGAAAGGTGATTGCTTTGTTTGGTCATGTAACCGATTGACTCACTAAGGCATTCACCTCATCTAATGCTGCACCTTTAAATAGGGCAGTTTGTGCTAGTTAAATTCCTAAGAAAGTACTGAAAAAAATGGATTATGAACTCTTATTTAATATTTTCAGTAGATCCTGTTGTCTGTCATATATAGAAATGGCTATGTTAAAAAAAAAAAAAACTCACAAGATTTCCAAACAACAGATCAGTGATTACTGTGTTCCAGATAACATTCAAACTAAATATCAGGGCAAGATATTAATAAAGACAAAATAGCAAAATTCTTCTTTGCAAAAAAATTTTTTTTAATTGCTTGGGGATTGTTGTTTATTTACTTGGGTTTGGGGTTTTTTTTTTTGGATAAGTTAAACCAATATAATTATATTATTTATGTTGCATATTATAATAATATATAATAATAATTCTAAAAGAATATGTACTCTGGAACAACATTATTTAGGCATCTTAAGAAGAATCAAGGCTTTGGGATTATGATAGGTAAATGAAACTGGCATTTCAGTTCCCAGTGATGGTCACGGGAAAAAAAAGAACAGAATATTAGGATGTAGTAGGGAAAGATTATAATCAAAAGAGGCTGTTCTACAAATCTGTGGTATGCCTACATCTTTAACATTTGGACATTTTTGGCGCTGTGCTGAATTTTCCAACTGAAAAAAAAAAGAAAAGGAATGGAAGAAACTTCAGAAATATGCAGTCAGTATGAATGATCTAAGGAACAGTAATGAAAACTACATTGAGTAAGACTTTACAATCTGGAATAAAAGAACTGAAAAGGTATGAGAAGGAGGGGGGAAATGAATCCATCCATAAAGGTGAGAAACTCTCACCAAATCAAATGCTATCAAGTCCATTGCTAGAGGCTGAGTGGATGCAATGGAAAGCTTTTTATGTATTTGAATGATCTTTTTGAGAACTGGTGGTAGATATAATTTATTTGATTATAAATCCAGTAATCTCTTCCTCTGACATACAAAAGAAGAAGTTCATATCCTGTATAAAAGTATCTGTAATTAAGTTCTTTTTTTTTCCCATTTTAGAAGATAGCTACATCTTTTCTTTCCACTATCAGTTGGTCTTTGGGAAATGTTTTGTTGTTTGAGGCCCAAATATAGTTTACTCTATATGTGAAGTCATTGTGCAGGAAATGTTTGGCAATGTCTGAAAAGCTTGAGTAGGCTCAGTGCTGCTGAAATAGTATCCAGAAGAATAATACAGTAATATAAAGGCTAAAAATTAATTCATGAATAATATTGGCCTATAAGATAAGAGCAATGGAAGGTTGTAAATTGATACTTAGTGCACATCCTTCAAAAGTGGAGAATACTAAATGTGATTTACCTTGCTAGTAAAGCTGTTGGCTGTATAGATTACATTCATCATTATCTCTTATAACATCCATCTCAAGATTAATGTCTCTGCCTGACACCAACCATTTGGTTCCTGAGGTGAATATGATCATACACTTCTTGTAAATAGTACTCATTCTAGTCTCCAGCCTTCTTATTTTTGATCAACTCTCTGCTGTAAATGCCCACCACCTACTTGCATACCACATGGTACATCACAATGCATTTATGTATTGTATTTAAGTACTTTCTCAGCTGCTGCAGCTCTTTTATCTGTGGACAGATCTCTGTGACTTAGATAATCAAATGGCAAATATCTCTACAGGGCAAACTTCAGCACTCCCAGGGTCCAAGAACCTCCTCAGGTTCTTATACTTGCTTGTTCCTTAGTTTACCACTCATGACTATGCAATTCATCCATGCCAAATATTCTCTTTTTATATGATCTAAATGTTAATTATTTTTTAATCTTGTTTTCCCCAATTGCCCATATGCTTAGTGAAATTCCTGAATAAATATGCTTGGTGAAGTCATCATTATTCCTCAATTTTCCTTGTGGCTTTGTGAGCTTGTTAGCTTTGAGAGTAAAAATAACACTGTTTTCTGTAGACGAGCAGGCTGGTGGGGTTATGGGCGACCGGCCAGGGAGGGAGTTAATAGTTGGTTGTGCGCACATTGGGCAAGAAAGAGGAGGAAGCAACTATGTAGTGCCTCAAGAGGCGAAGGTCCGGATGGTAGAAAGAGACAGTGTATCAAAGAGAGGCACAGAATGCTGATCATAAGACTGCAAAAGAACGGACTGGTTATTTATAATGGACTTTGCTCAATTGTAAATACTATAAAACCTTGGGCAGTCATCCACAACAATGAATGTCATGGCGCGTGCTTGTAGATGTCATGCCTTGTGCTAAGTAGACTCTGGGGGAAGGGTGGGCGTGTGGGCACATGGGCTAGGCGCGGGTGCAGGTGCGCTGGGAGTGTACGGGTATAATAACGGGCTTTGCGCAACATTAAACTGAGAGCGCAACGTTAAACTCCATGGTATCTGTGATTGTGTCACTCTCCCTGGAATGGGATTCCAGTCGGCTGAGAGCTGACTCCATGGCATCTGTGATTGTGTCACTCCTTGGGATGGGATTCCAGTTCTTTAGGGTCTATTAATTGTCGCACTGAGACAGTTTTCAACACTGATGTATCAACTGTTACTGTGTACTTGTTTAAAACTTTGGAGAATCTGCTTGAAGATGTTTTGAACTTGCCTGCGCAAAGCAGCTGCTGACCTGATCTACAGCTGTGTGCATTGCAAGTAAGTAGGGATAGCTCTGTAGCGTGGAAATGGTGGGGTTCATCAACACAACAACCGTGGAAATTTCCCATCTTTCTTTGCTGTTCTACTTTACTAGTATCATGCTGTGGCAAATTAATACTATACAGGTTTAACTTTGCACAATGTACTTGTTATAACACATAATATGTATATATTCTATAAAATGATTCATTACTCCAGTTACTCTGGGTTGCCGAGTTCTCACAATTTTGTGTGCCTGCATGGGTAGCCCAGTCTTGCAGAGGGGTGTGTTTGGCAACAAGAGTGAAGTATAAAAAGACACATGTAGAAAAGAGTTATTGCAAGGTCCTTTACAAAATATTGTATATATTTTTTTGTTTTTTTTTTCCAAAAGTTTAGCTAGTAAATATTTTCATCTTATTCAACTGTAACCGGTACTGTCTTGGTTGGTATGATACTGATCATTTAGAACTGTTCATTTTAAGTATGTGTGCACTTGTGGAAATGTATGCAGGCATGTAAATGTGTGAAGCACACTTGCACTATATGCATTAGACATACTGCAACATTTTTGGCTGATATCTTCAGCAGGTGGAAAGTATTAGAGATGCCACTGAATGGAAGACTGGTCTAGATAACCTCCAGAGATCTTTTCTATAATCAGTCTCTAGGTCACTCTTCAGGAATAGCTGAGCACTGTCAGACTAGGGCTGTCTTAAAATCAGAGGTAATCAATTCTATCGACATTTAAAACATTCAAATACTTTAACAAGCAGCTGTTTATACACAAAGAATTGTTGTCTTTCTTATGGGTTTATTTATCTAATGAGTATCCCCACTTCCATCCAAGTGCAAGTACATAGTTTACTACATTTTCGAGACTTACTTTAAAGATATGTAAGGACTTAAGGGTAGGTACTACTGTATACGCTTGCACAGTCCATGATCACTCTCTACCGGCACTGTTACTTTGCAACTGAAAGATTCTACATTTAAGAACAAATACTGTAATGGTGTAACGGATGATCCAAGGGAAGGAGAAAAAGGCTATCTAGAGAATGGGATAATATAGCTACTAGGGATCAAATTCATGAAATGTTCTTGATTCAAATGGGAATGGTGAAGGACTAATTTGTATACATTATTTTCTTTAAATTATGATTGCCAAGTTGTTTTCATAGCTCATGTGAAGCACTTATTTTGCAACTAAATAGTGTCATTGTTGGTACTAGTTCATATGATCATCAAAGAATAGGTTAATTCCTTTAGATTCAAACTCCTCTTACTAAGAAGAATTTTAAAAAAAAGTTTTCTTGTTTTGCTTTGCTTCTAATGAGTTATATTTCTAGTATATATAATAATTTACTGAAGACCTCTGAATATACTATGGATCCACTAACTGTGTAGTGTAGCTTGGCAGAAAGGAGAATACACACAAAGATATTGGTAGAAAATAATTAAGTAGATTTCATTACTTGACATCAAGCTATAATGAATCTAGCAAAAGCTTCGTTACAGATCTTAGATCCATCTTGACTTACATTGTTGAGAAAATAAGAGTATTTCATGACAATGCTGTAAGAGGACACTGTTTTTAAGTGAATATTTTTGTGGGCTTTACTGTCTAAAGCTAGGTTTTTTTCAGAGCTAGCACAGTGTTCTGACTTGCACTGTGTTTTAATTGTGTGATGCTCCCTCTTATGCTTTGTGAAAATGCATTTTTGCTAATTGAGGTTGAGATTTTTGTCTCTTTCTATATTGTTATGCTTAATGTAAATATATGAATGCCAAAAATGTGCTATTTTAATTGCATGTTCCATTCCACAAGAATTTCAAAGTCAGAATCCAAGGTACTCAAATTCACTCCTTCCTGCTCTTAGTACTCTTTCATCCTGCAGCTAGGAAAAGACAATTAAATTTTATTTCAGTAAGTCTAAAGTTTTTAAATTCTAATTGATTTTGGAGGAAGTTTGTAGGGATAGATACAGACTTAACATAAAGCAGAAGTGAAAAAAAGTATTTTCTAGTGGAACTCTATATTACCTATTTATATGCCAATTTACAATTTGGCATACAGACTTAGTGAACTTGTAACTCAAGTTGATTGTTCTTGTACTGTGTGCATTGTGAATTGAAAGGGGAATGCATTCCTCTTGGTCCATCAAGGCTGTTTGCTGCTGCTACTGTTCATCATTTCACACAAGCTGCCAAAATCATTGTCTGCCTTGCCCTCCTTATGTCTAATGCACTTTCTCTATAACCTCTGGGGATTACACCAAGCTTTTATAACTGGCAGCATGGTATAGTGAGAGAGGAAGGCAAAGAGGATAAAAAAAAAATACTAAAGTTTCTTACTAGGACACTAGGACCACTGGTCTTCATCAGAGCCACCCTTGTGAAACAGTGATCCTTCCAGCAGCCTTCAGAAAGTCATACTTTGCCACTAAATGGAAAGCCACAATTATGCTCTGATGGATGTTCAAGATTACAGTATTTCTTATTTTCACTTTTTACAGTTTCAAATGAATGTCTCCCCTGTTTCCTGCTGCCTTGCTACTCCCAAAGAGTACATTCACATGAGTGAAAAAGTCCTTATGAATGCTCACAGGTTTGCTAGACTATCTGTTTGTGTGATGTCTTTTTCTACTCTCTTCTGAAGTCAATATTTCATCTACATCTCTTTCCTCTGACATTCCAATCTCCTATCTTCCCGACTGTCTGTTAAGCTCTTGAGTTTTAGAATCGGGGTGGTTTTCTTCCAGCTTGCTTATTCACCTATGAATCGATTCCTCTGTCTTATTTTACTTCTTTTTTTCCATTGAAAGTTTCAGTCCTGCTTATAACACAAAGTTAATGATTCTGCTAATTTCATTACTAATACCTTCCTAGAAAAAGGAATATCTCTAGGGCACCTTGCTCACAGAAACCAATTACTACAATTACTTCCTGCCTCATGCACACAGTTTTCTATTCTTTAGACTATCCTATTCCTTTGGCATTTCTCTATTTACAATAATTTACTGACACCTCAAAGGAAAAAAAAAAGTAGACACTTGAATATATTAAGTTTAGTTTTCAGGCCATACATATATTAAGAGTCTAGACAAAAAATCATAAATAGATACAAGCTGTGTAGCACTTACTGATTAATCTTCAGGAGCCTCCTTCTTAGGTTGATATTGAAAACCTTAAGTGAGATCTCTAAATCCTGTATTCAATGCATAGAAAGAGTTAGGAATCTCACAACAGCACCTATAGCAGGTATCCCACTGACTGGGGAATGACCGGACAGGAAAGACTGGCTGGATTTGCTGCTCTTCAGACTGCAATATGACAGAATCTGAGAACAAGTTAATAAGAACTCAATCAATTTTCTTCAAGAAGGAGGTAATTTTTATCTTCAGTATTGTATTACCCTTGTATAAATCTGGAGTTCATGGTGATGATTTTATTCATTCACCAGTTTTGCACCAGAGCAACCAGATTGGTTTTAATAGAATTTACATTACCGAAGGACAGAAAACTCCATTCTTACATAAATTTCATATGGTATTTTTCACTTTCCTGTTACTGATGTTCCTCATGGGTAGTATATAATCTTTTTCAATAATCTTTTAATTTCTCGTTCTTTTATCCTTAGCCATGTATTTACCAATAACTGTCTCATTCGTTCACTGACAGTGTGAGAATAGCCAAAAGACTTTTACTCCTTCAGATTCCCTTTCCTGCAAAAACAGTTAAAACACTAGCAAAGAATGAGTAAGAATAAAATGTTATGAGAAATATATAAATGAATCTCTGTAACGGTCTCAATAGTTCCAAGATAATGAAGCTGTTAGATCCACATCAGATCGCGCTTCCTGGTGAGTAGCCGACACCACGCTGTCTGCTACCATGTGAACAGGTATGAGGAAAAGAAATTAGTTTTTCTTTGAGTGGCCTTATTTACATAGCTATTATCACTCTGCCAGCATCAGATATGGGAGAGTTCATTTGATGAACAAATTTTTAATAAGTCTATGTTGCTACTCAGATTTATTTTTCTTTTTGACTAGTAAGCAGCATTCATTTCTCCTTATTTTGTAGATCCTTTTCCCTTATTTTATTGACTTCATGCTTTTATCAGAATCAGCACAGCTTTTAATGTAACTAGTAAGCCTGTCATTAGGGACTTGATGGAAGCCTACCTCAAATTGTAAATAAATTATACTTTATGTACAGCCATTATCATCCTTCTCTGGGGGTTTCAATGGCTCCACGCTTTTGTGGTAGAGGCCATATCCCTTTAGGCAAGATATCCCTTCAGGATATTTCCCTTCAGGCATGTTTTGCTCATTGTAGTCATTACAATATTACTTTGATTATTCTCCAAATTACCCCTCATTACTGTACATTTTCTTTGCTTTTCTCATTTCAGATGTAAACATCAAGTGTCTGTTGTGTTTTCAGTCAGTCTTCCATCCAACTCTGTAAAATACAACTTCTCTCAGTAATTTTTAATGGATTAAAAAAAGAACTAATAAGCTACATGTGTTTCTCACCATATGTGCTAAGTTTAAAATACAAGGAAAGCTTAAAATACAAGGAATCAAAATATAGTTTATTATTTAGTTTACTGTGTTTGAACAACCAATTAGCTGCAACAGCATAGTAAAAGGCACAGACATCTTTATGGTTCTGTTAGAAAGTATTATGAAATAGGCCTTGTTCTACATTGTGATTGTCAGCTGGCCTGGGTTCTTTCAAATCCATAATAAGAGAAATGAATTCCAGAGGTGAAGGGCCTTTGCTAGGAATTTCCTGTCGACGTACCCTGACATTTATATTTAGGGACTAAAACATTGCAGCTGACCTCAGTTGTCATAGTGGAACACAAGGGAAGAAATAGGTTACTTAATTACAGTCATTCAAAACCTTGCCAACGCTTAACAAGTTCTCTGTTATGATTCCCATTGGATTACACAATTTTGTGGACATGAATGCTATTGTCTGTTACATCACCTCCTATGGGAACATATGAGGATTTATTATTGAAAGAAAAATTTTTATGACAGCATCTTGAGCTGACGTTCAGAAATGTTTTATAACCTTGATGACTTCCTTTTTAGTTCTTTTTAATATAAAAGTTATACCCTCAGCATTATGCACGTAATAGATACAATAAACTTTCATCAGCATCAGTCTGATTATTTCACTCCTTTTAAAAGAACAATTGAAAATTCACAGAAAGTTGAGCCTGCACTTAGAAATCATTTTTCTTCAGTGCCTATTGTGGAATACTTATGAGTGTCAAGTGTTTCTCTTGTCATCACCTTTCATAAGCTCATAGGTTAAATTTAATTTTCATTGATCTTTTAATTCACTGTCCACGTAAAATGTAGTTTTTATTCTACTTCCGTAGAAGACATTATCATCCTATCTTGGGTTAATTTCCCTTTTCCTTTGGAGGTCTTCGGTTTTACAAAATCTCTAGAACTACAATTTTTCTCTGAAACATTGTTAACCAAAAAGTTGGTCCTTTACAGGTTTGTTAGTTTATTTGTGTTACATTCTTGAAATTTCTCGTCAGCGTTTAGTCATACTTCCAGGAATAAGTTTGGCATCAAGTGGAATCTTAGCTCTGTTCTTCTGAAATTCACTGTGTTCCTCTTTCTATCATGATCAGAGTGCACAACTCATAACGTTCTCATAATAACAGTTACTTTTTGAAGTATATCTCTTATTGCATGAGTAGTAACAGAGCAGGAGTAGTGATCATGAAAACAATGCATGGTGGTCATGAAAATAGTCTGAATTCATCTATGAGATAGTACCACTGTTGTCTTTGAACCATTTAAATAGCTGATGACAATAAAAAGCTAAGCCAGAAACTATGAAGGATGAAGACACACTTTAATTATCATTGAAGATTTATGTGTATTATTCCTTTCTCTTTTATAATTAGTTTACATTACCTCTATGTGGCTACATCTAGGAAGTTGACAGGCTAAGTTATGTCATACTAGGAAAGTTAGAATAGATTGGGCTTGACTTTTCAGTCCTCTTTCAGTAAAGAAACAAGTCTTTCCTTTTTGCAACTTAAGATGCATTCTGCCAGGGCAGAGACAATGCTTATTTTAAGAACTTATGATTCTTAAAGAACAATTTTTGAGGTGTTTGAAGTGTCTGTGAGTAATATCTCACTACATTTTTTTTATTTTTATTTTTTGCTGTGTAGTTGGTATGTCATTTATGTTGAGTATCAAGTTGAGCCTTTAGTTTGTCTGGTATTTTCACTGCCATTTCAAAGAAATTTTGGTTGCCTCATGGACACATACTTGATGGGAAAATAAAGTTTATTACCATGAATTTTATATAATTGGTATAGTTCTTCAGTTCTGCCCCTTTTCTACCCCGGTGTAAGCCTCTGTTTGCTGCAGAAGCATAGAGCTCTGAATAGAGACAGAGAACTGAGAAAAAGTAAATTACATTAGGATAAAGGCTCTTACTATTGTTCTGTGAACTTAAAAGAAGTTTAAGTAAATGCCTAGTTCTAAAGGATGCCATTAGTTTTGAAAATGGGCCTTTGGTTCTCTTTGAGTCATGAATTTCACAGAACTGGCAAGAATATAAATTGTTTGTGAAGCTCCTGAAGCTTAATTTATGGGGCCAAAAAGCTTGGATGTTCTTCTTGTGAGACTCAAGCCTTTCTCACAGGAGGAACCTGCCCTGAGGATTTGTTTAGTAATTACAACACCTCAAAGAGGCTGAATTGGTAATACAAGATAAGCAGATGTTTTCCATAGGAGGAAAAAAAAAAAAATAAGCCGGTGCTTTTCCTTTTAGTTTTCTGATTAGCCTTCTCTGTATTTTTTGGTAGTCCTGTACATCTTTTAATTTCAATTCCTGAAATATTTTGAATCTATGGCAGTACTCAATCACTTTGGATTGGTCTCAAATAGCAGATGCTTGGCTCTAGCTTTATCTTGTCACAAATTGATTGTGCTAATATGCTAATAATTTTAGGTTGCTTGCTTTTCTTGTTAGCTTTCTCTTTTTGCAAGCCTCCTAGAAGGATATTCTACCAAAAAATAAAAGTAAAAAAAGCAGCCACCTGTTGCTAAAATCTATTTGCTTACATTATAGGTAGCCCTGCTAAAAGTTAGTAAAAGTTTACACATACGCATTTATATGTGTCCGTAAAGGTTATTGTTAGGAGAAATTAACTTGCTTCAAGGTACAAACTGATCTGAAATACAAGTCCAGATTTTGCCTTGGATTGAGGAAGTGTTTCTACATTCTGAGATTTTTGTTTACATGACCTTTGTTTTTGCAAAGAGGGGATGTTACCCGTAAACCTTTGTTTGTGCTTTTGGAGTAATTATGTGCTACAGCGGAAAAAAATAGTACTACCTGAACTCTAATTAGGCATATATAAAGTACGATGCGGAAAGATTCACTGTTGAAAAGATTCTTCTCCAATAGGCATTATTCAAAGCCGCCTTTGTATTTCAGTTTTTTTGATCTGGGATGGAAAAGTTTAGTAATAATTTTAACTTTTATTTATATACAAGTGTCAGGAAATATATGTTTCTTTTCTCACTGTTCCTTCTGGTTGTTGAGGGCACCATTCAAGTGAAAATTAAAATGTTGTCTCTTGATAGAGACAGTAACTGTCATCACTGATAATTATGAACTACCCAGAGGAATTCTTGCCTGGCAATCAGGAAATGACTCAATGTTGATGTTATCTGTGCTTGTTAGAAACTGAAAGAAATGCTTTATATACTGTCTTTTAAGATCTGCGTGGTATCACAAACACAAATTTCCATCCTGTCAGAGCTAATGTTTAATGAAAAGTCACTGAATTTTAAGGAAATGAGCTTTATTTTTTCAGTTATTGGAACTTTAGTTTGCTTTTTTGTTGATGTTATTTTTCCTTCCTTTAGAATATTCTACTATCATGTCAGCTTTAGTATGAATTAAGAAGTAGATCATATTACCTCATTATTTTTGACTAACTTGAAGTGGAGTTTCAATCATCATATAAAATGGGAGAACTTTTAGTCATGTTTCAGAATGAACTTATAAAATCTTGTCTTTTCCCAGTGTTCTTTCTTATGCCTCCATGTACTGTCAGAGTAGAAAATAATTCAAGATTAGTGAAACTTGGTCAGGTTAATTAACAACAAGCAGTTTAATAATTTCCCAGTGAAAAACCTTAATACTTTTGAATTCTTCCTGTTGATTTTTACAGGCCTAGTACCTATTACAAAAGCTGCCACCAGTGACATGGAGAATAGTGTTAGCTGTACTTTGTCAAACTACAGCAGAGCATCCTGGAACATCGTGTATGGACCATATTTGTCTAAGATTTTATCTAGAGAATTTTTTATGAAAAACATTTAAGTAAAATATATCAAAATAATATATCAAAATAATTTCCTATATTAAAGGAAATTTCATACTACAATGGTAAACTTGTGCTCAATAAATTTTTAGTTTCACTGAAAGCAAATTGTGCAAGTTTACTGGTGTGTATATGCTCTACCCAGATATTCAAAATAATGAGCACTGATATGAACCTGTCCTGTAACATAAACTAATCAAAGTAAGAACAGAACTGACAACTGGGGAAGAGAAACACATGTCATAAAACTTAATGTTGAAGAATTAAAGTAAGCGCTGCACATATAACTGTACACTATTAGTAAAGTTTTTAGAGAGCAGACTGAGAACTTGGTGAGAAAGTCCAAGATTCTGTATACTTCCTGTTAAGACTTTATCTTACCACAAATATGATTAGGAATTCATTGCTAAAATGTTATCTTTTCCTACTTTTAGGTTGTGACAAACATTATGTGAGTGACAAACTGCTTAAAATTTTCACTGCCTGTTGAATCAAACCAGAATCAAGCTATGAGATATTTAAATGTATTCTATATTTTCTAACTTGTCCAGTTACAGTTCAAAGCCTGTTAGATGTGAGACACAGAGATGAAAGTCCTCTTGTCATATACAGCATTGCCAGCTTTGTGGCAGCACTGCAAACTTTCCCTGTCTGATCTGTCAACCTCTGGAGGGCATGATGCTCAGCAGCTGATGAAGTGCTCTATGCTGAAACCAAAATTATGGGTTCTAATGAACCACAGAAATGCTGCTGTCTTTGAAATGTGACTCCCTGTCCAGTGAGAAGTGGACTGTTTTCACAGTATTGAACAGCCACTAGATGATAATGACCTTCAATAGCTACAGCTTGGGGCTAGATTTCAGTTTGATACTAAGAGGTGAAAAGCTTTCAGACTCCATTCCAGTCCCTCGAGCCATTTAGTCCTCCCAGTGACTTATTTCTTGGTAAACATAAATCCCCTTTGTCCTCATCATGATTGTTACTCTGCAGCAGGTTTTGTACAGGCTTTCTATTGTATCTTTATGGTAGATTTTCTTTCAGTTTGAACCCTAGTCTGTTCTCATTCACATCATCTGAAAAAAAAAAATAAATAGTGCTGTTGGTAAGAGAACTTGTTGTCCACTAACATCAATTAGCACCACCATTGCTAGGCTTTGAATCCTCAGTGAAAAGAATTGGGGCATCTGCATATTTCTTCTTTTTCCACAGTGCAATCCACAGCTCAAGCTCAGCAGTGCAGTGCATTTCTCAGCAATCTAACTGGCTAAATTAAATTCAAACCTTTTACCAGTGTTGTCAATGAAAGTACATCTTTAAAACAGTATATGCATGAATGAAACAAATAATCTCTCAGTTTTACTAAGAGATCAGATTTTCTCAGTTGCATGCATAAAACATTCTGCCCAGAATTCTTTCATCCTTTTAACTTCTGTCTTCCCCTTGACTGAGTAGGTCAGTAATGAAAACTGATAAACTGCAGAGAAACATGATATAGACATGAAGATTTTTATCATACTCATCAATTCTGAATGGCTTCAGGTGAAAAGCTTTTATAATTACGTGCTTACACATCTTTGTTTTATACTGAGTATTTGTTAAACGTTTTCATGATAGCCCCTATATATTGCGGGATGCACTGTAACATTATGTATTTGTACTAGAAGCTACAGATGTAAAGATATTTAACTTAATGTTTGTTTTGAATATCCTTTACATAACTGGAGTAGGACCCCCTTGTGTAGGCTGGTGGATATAAAATTGTTCCCTTTAATTCACTTTTTTTTTCTTGTGAAACCTCTGGCTGATTATTGCTGTATTTAAAGTATTCTTTCTATCTGCTTGTTTATTCAGAAGTTGTTAAATCTCGTTACAAATAAAGTAATTGAAATCCATTCAAACATAGCTTGGAATGCATATTTAATATATTTAACATACATTGTATTTGATTCTGAAGAATCAAGTAGATTGCAAGCATGATCAAAACAAGAATATAAACCATAAAACCTTGTGTGCCTTTGTTGTTGTACTTTAATTCTGTTAATCGCCCTAGGTAAAGATTAGCTGCTGTTGTCAATTTAATTCAGCCTCAAACAAAGCAACAAGGTCACTTTTTTCCTTTTTTTTTTTTTTTTCTTTTAAGCAAACAGGATTGAGTTGTCATGTAGTTCTAATAGGCAGCACAGGGAATCATTAGTCCACCTCAGCTCCTTGACTGATGGGCATTTCACTTCAGTCATCTGACTGAGCACTAGTGGCCCACTACTATTGACACTATGTCAGAGCTGAGAGAAGATGCCTTAATCGGCTCAGACACTCTCTGCATTGATTTGACAAGTTGCTGTAATGACCTTCTTGTTTTTCTGAAGGATTACTGTTTACCCAGGGAGGTGCTGCTGAGTGCATATACTGCATTGTCATGGAAACAATTATTGTTGCATCTTGATCCCATTAATGCTGTGGTGTGTGACACAGATATGAGATGCTGAATATTTCAGTGAAGTACAGTCCACCTCAATAATACTAATCGCTAATCATTAATCACTTTTCAAAATTTACAGCTAGTCCTGCGCAGCTTGGTGAACATGAGTTAAGGTGCTGTAGTGACTTAAGGCTCTGTCCTGCCTTGCCTGAGCATTTTGTGAGGACTAGGTAGTTTCTTTGAAGGAAGAACATGCCGCTACTTCTTATGTCTTGCATGCTTGCTTGTTTTCTTTTATAATTTTTGTTCTGTGATGTAAATTCTTGTTAGAAGTTTAGTGAGCTCATTGTTGAAGAAGGAGAAAAATGGGGTAAGAAAAACTCCACGTATGAAACTTGAATATCTATCAAAGAAATTTTTTTCTTTTTTGTTTGTTTTGTGGTAATATTATATGGGGTATGGAACATTTTCTGGATCACGACAGAAGTGTGGCAAACTATAACCAATACTATATTGTTTTTTCCCTATTTTATCGTAGCTTTAAGATAATGACAATATCAAACATATCACACACTTTACAACTTTAAATTCTCCCTTTTTCAGTACAAGCATAATTTCCTTAGCAATTTTATTCAGGCATTTCTTATACAAGTGTGTGTTAGTCTGATCTTACTTTCTCCAGAAATTAATTTCTTTGTACACTACAATTGGGACCAGGCTTGAACAACCTTGGTTCTACCAGGGGTTTCAACAAGAGTGAAAGAGCACTGATACAAAGTAAACCATTCTAGCAGGTTAGTTTGTTAGACTAGGTAGCTGGTTCCTGGATAAGGCAGTATAGCAGGCTCTCTCAGGCTAGATCTAACGATTAAGCAGCAACAGATGTGGTTGTTCTGACAAATTTGAGCAATTTCCTGTACATTGATTTTGATGAGAAGAAAAGAAAATCCCCAATGTTTTTTTTACGTGAAGAATCATATTTCATATATGGCTTAGTAACTGGGAAATATTGTTGGAAAGCATGTTGATGGAAGATGAGCTCTTAGCCAGTGATCTCGAGTTGCAAATGAAAGAAAGATCCTATAGAAGCAGCACTTTAGGAAGAGGGGCTTTCATTTGAAGATTAAGAATTATCTCAATTTTATTCATCATTTTTTTTTATCTTACACGTTGCAAGGATATGCAGGCTTGGAACCAGTTATGCTGTAAAGTGTCTAACTGAACAAAATGGTGAAATTGACTCCTAGCTGTAGTAACACCATTTCTCTCCATTCAAACGTACAACTATCTAGTCATCAAGTAGTAGTTTGGGATATGGACAATAGTTGTTTAACTTAACAAACAATGAAATGACTTCTACAGTATTTGAAAAGTACTGAGAAGTATTTCCTGCACCATGCCATCAGTTCTGGTCTGATTGCATAATTATTAATATTTCCACTCTGATTCTAAGTTCTCTTGATGAGATATTGTCATACAGTTCCTTGGCATTTCACTGCATGATGCAGTACACTAACTGCTCTTTATAGCATTCCTTGAGAAAGATGTGCAAAAATCACACATCTTGAAATATTTACTTCTCAGTGCACAAGTCAGGAAGGTTTTTTCTATTCGTGTTGTCCGGACCACAAATGCAAACGTCTAAGGGTTTTCCATTGATTAACTATTTTATATGTTGTCCAAAGAGCAAAGACAGTTATGATTACATTTCCTTTTTTAATGGAGAGCAATAAATCCTTTACAAGTACAGAATGACTGGAAATCTTCTGAAATATGGACTATGTATTCACATTTAGAACTGTTTCTGGGATCATTCTCAGTATGGGAAGTGTTCCCTTTGAGCTAAGGGAATTTTTTGTCTGAGGGCTTACTGGAGCCAAAGTAAACTTATAAAATGACTTCTGCCTTGAGAAATGTTTGTCAGATTGAGATTCTGAGCTTTTGTTTGCTTGGAATTTCCTAATACCCTGTTGTGATTATGAAAACCATGGATAGCACTGAGTAAGCTCTGGAACTAGTAAGGGTCGGAGAGTCTCAGGAAGCACTGCATGTATTGCTTGAATTTTATATGTACAAAAATGCACTTGGTTTCCTTAGAAAAAATTGTTTGATTAGGGCAAAAAAAAAATGGTTCTTTTTTGTTCAAAGTATGAGCAGTTCTTAATTACATGCAACAGGAAATAGAATCCAGGAATTTCCTTCCCTGACTGAAATAGGCTTCTTATGTCACACACAGCTTCTTGCTCATTGAAAATACAGCCTTGGGTTGTCAATTTTAAATAATCAGGCATAAGCAAACATAATTAGTAGTATTCCATATCTTAAAATTCTCTAGGGATTAATTTTATGCATTTATAAATGTGTTTGTTTGTGAGATGTATACTTAGTTCACACATAAAATAAAATGTGCTTCTATATGGAAGCACTAGAACATGTACTATTGTAAAGTATATTTTATGGATTTTGGTTAAATAAATATTACAGTGATGAACTCCAGAAGAGATTCACTGAGAATCTGCTAATAGAGGGTATGCTCTCTGTTGTATCCACCTCTTATTACATGTGATTCCTGATAAGAGTGAGTGAATATGGGATTATTGTGAAATATATATGAAACATACTTAAATTTGATACCTTGAGATTAGTAAAGAGTACTTATATGACATCAAAATATTGATTTAGGCAAAAGGTGTGTTGCATGCATCTGAAAATATCTAATAAAGTATCTAATGACATTGAAACTGGAAATATAAACAGTTTGTATTTGTTTTTTTGCATGTTTGTTTGTTTCTTTTTCCCAAAGATATTCTTTGTCATGGTTTTATTATTTTTGTTATCAGTATTCCACATCATAACATCATGTAGTGCACTGGGAGTTAATGCTCCAGTTCCATTTGATAGAAGAGAAGAAGAACTACGTGCCCCAGAGGACTTTGTGTTGTTCTGTTTTCTCTCTTCTGCTAAGAGGGAAAGATAAAACTGCTCGCAGATCATGAGACATCCCTTTTTTTTGGTCTTCCATCTCATATCTGCTCCAGGTGCTCCTAGCCATGTTGCCTCAGCTTACTTAGAGTAAGGCCTTCAGTCTTCAGACACTCTCTCTCATTTTATCTGATTCATTAACTTCAATTCCAATTATATTGAATTATATTGTGTTATCTTGCATTCCAATTTTTTTTTTTTTTTTTTAGTAAATTAGCTTTCCTCCTCAGATTGTTGCTGCTGTTTCATTTTAGGCCCATTTCCCTACCCCTTTTCTCCTTTTTCCCTTCCCTGGGGCGTGGGTCCGTGAGTCCCCCCACCCCATTAGTCATGGAACTGGGCTGAACCAGTCCATAAACCACCGATATTCTTGAATGAGACCCTTCAGGCTAAGATAGAATATTTAGGCTTAACTTTTTTTGCTTGCCTGGTTGACTAAAAGATGCTTTGGCCTTGTTTGACAGTTGAAGCTGGTACTTCTAGATTTGGAAGAAAATTTTCCTATGATCTAGTTTTGTGGGACTTCAAAATCAAAAGCATTCTGGAGGCCTTTTCTATCTGTGAAGGTAAAGCAGCCTCCCCTGATTTGCTGTTTAACCACTCAATATGTTGGTGTTTCGTGTTAATAAAGCTATAAAATCTAACAGACATTTATCAATACTTTAGACACATTCATTTGAGAATTGCTATTAAATGCTAAGCATTTGGTGTCATCTGCAAGACTCCTCTCTCATTAAATCAAGAACTTTTACATGTCCAAAGTGAAAACTTTTATGATAGATTTTTTTTCCCCCAAGAACATTGACTTTTTGTCTTTTTAATAAAAATTTTACCCTTCCTATAGATTTCTCTTTATTCTTTCTTTTTAAGCAATACCCTCAGCTGCTGGGGACTTAGGCAGAATAGTTTTATGTAGAGATGGATTTCAACATCTAGATGTAAGAATCAATAGAGCTGCATTCTACATCTTTAATACTTCTTCAGCCTTTTCTTGATAGGTTATAATGAGGATACTTATTAGAGCTTGATACACAGAGAGGCAAGGAAAAAGGGGTATCTTTCCCATGTAAACCAGCCAGTAGGTTTGTACAGCAGGGACATGGTTCTGCTACTCATTGAACTTCACTCTGGGGCGTTGGTTTCTGTGTTTGAATAGAATGCTTGTATTTGGAGCCATCAGGACTGGATCTCTGTTGAAATTTTAAAGCAACTGATTTTACAAACAGTGTGGTGAGGAAAGACTAGGTCATGTCAGCTAAGCACTAATCTTTTACGACTCCATACTTTACAAATTATCTCCAAGAGCTAAGAACTGAAACTTCAGTATGGGCCTGCTAAGAAGAGGCAAGGTCAGGGAAAACAGCAAGACAAAGTTGTCCATTAAGCTTTCTTATTCTGTTGTGTTATTTCTGCCCTTCATACAATCTTCCTATTACTACAGTTAAAAATGATATAAAAAAAGCACTGGTGAGCCGTTTGTTATTATTAGGTACAAAGTGTGATCTTTAAGGCTGGGCTGACAAAAAAATAACTTGACACTGCCTGCAAAGTAGGAAAAACTGTAAGTAGACCAGCTGCTGCCTTGCATCTGAATGAGTCTAGAAGTTAGAAAGATGATTCTTCCTATGTGCAGACCATGAATTTGTCTCAGCATGAAGCTAACCACAAACTATAAATCCTTTTTTTTTTCCATCTTAAAATATATAGAAAGAATTTGTGTGCTTGGGGGGGGGGGGGGGGTAGGGAAGCAAAAGGTCAATTTTGTTATTTGAGGCATGAATTAGCTCTTGTATTGATGGCATGCTTCACCTGCCATGTCTCAACTGTCATGAAGGCATCTCCATACCTATTTCAGAGTGCTTACAGTGTTGTTATGTCAAGTATTCATGGGAATATTGCATCTCTTCTGGTACTTTTAAAGTATGATCAGCCATATGATGCACTGGTTTTTGTGCCACTATGACAATGGAAAATAGCCACCAACAGATGCTAAGAGGTTAATATTTGTGATAAGATATTGGATCCAGAATGCTAGAGACTCAGATTACATGGTTAAAAACAGATTGGACAAAGCTTGTTAAGTATAGAATGATGAATAAGTTTTTACTGGCAGGACAGCGGTCTATATATTGTAAAGTCAGACATTTGAGATGATTATTTTTGTTTGTAATACATAATTTCATAGGTCTAGAATATTCAACGTGAAGCCACAGAAAATACAGAAGAGGTTTTCTAAAATAAATCAATCTTGTGGGATACCAACATTTTCATGAGCAGTAGTGATTAGTCCTAGTATGAACAACAGCTTGCTGCTCGCTGGCCAACTACAAAAACATTTTTTTTTTTTTGAAGTGAGACCTCAGTATTCACTAGATATCTATTATTCCTAGAGGAGAATATATTTGCTTGTTGAAACCAGTACCTCCACATTTTCAAGTAGAATTTCCAGTTGCCAGTCTAGTAGCATCAAAAGATTATTTATGCTAGGATTGAAGTTTTAAGAAATATTTAACAATAGATGATGTAGAAAGATTTCAGGCGTGTGTTGCACACAATGTATCTACTTTGGTTCTGAATTTTCTTATGATGTTTCCTATAGCAGAGTGCCCAATTTTCTCAAAACTGACATCTGATCAGTTTTCATGTTGCTGTTTGCAATCAAGTATCATATAGCTATTCAATTTTTCCAAGTTGAATGAGTTTTGCCAGTTTTCAATAGATGTATGTTCGATCATGCTTCTCCAAAGCTTTATTTCCCTTTTGTGGATATTTTCAATTCCACTCCATTGTAATTTCGGTTGTGCAAAAACATGTAATACTTCGTTTAAGGGCATCCTATTGTGCAGCACAAAGAAGCCTCATCTCCTCCAAATAATTTGTTTATGTTTTTATTATTATTATCGCATATGAATTGCACTTCATTTAGTAGTCATGGAAAATATGAATTTCCCAAAGACATTTGTGTTGAAGGCAATTGGGAAAGTATAAATCTGTTGGCAGTTACGTGGAACTCCTGGAGAGTAAGAATATGAGCAAGAATTCATCTGAATTTTTCTGTGAAAACAACAGAACAACATTTGTTTAGCAAAGAGGAGTTGGATAGTGTTTTTTTTTTCCGTTTGTTTCATTCTTTTAAGAAAAGACTATTAATAAATGATTCATAGCAGACCTGCGTTAATTAATGTTGCAGTGAGAAATTGTTTTACACAGCCATCAAGAACGGACAGAGCTCTTCCTGTGTCTTTTAGCAGAGAGCAGTATCATTGCATAGCAGTGCATAACAGTATTTTAATGATACTGAGCTTTATTTTTGTCACTCCATTCAAAGTATTATTCTGCTTTGTTCCCCAATGTAACTGGAAAAAATGCACTGAAGAAATCAAAAAACTTGGGTGTCAACGGTTTTTTGATTTCTTCAGTGCATTTTTTCCAGTTATATTTTTTCCCTTATGTAAAGAGACAATACAAACTGTATTTAATTACAAAATCTTAAGTAGAATTTTGCACTCATAATCTTGACCTCAGTCTAGTTTGTCTTGACATTTCTCAAGATAATTTTTATATGTCATTATGTTGAAAAAACTGTCTTTCTTTAGGACACACCATGTACTCTTTATTCTTTTCCTGCATTTGGTTATTTAAATCTTAAGCTATGACTATGCCTTTAGTCTGCCAGAAAGTAAGAAGGACTGTACTCATGAAACAATGGTTGTGCTCTGGTAGCTGCCAGCATACATCTTGGTAGAAGTGACATAGCTTAGAGCTGTGGAAGATGGGTGCAGGTGACATTGCATTTGGGCATTAGTAGAATGGCTACAGAGTAGGGAAGTATGTGAGCTTCCTCACCTTAAGATAATTAACGTAGCTACATTTGCTTCTTTAGAGCAGGATGCCTGGAAGTATTTTTGATAGAATAACCTTTCAGGTTGCTAAGGGTGTGCTGAGAATGCTTTTAAAACCAAGAGTTGATATAATTGCTGTGGCAGCATTCCTGGCTTGATTTTCCTCTCACTTGTGCCAGCATGTGAATAGTAATAGGTCCATCAAACTTACTGGAGTGAATGAAACAATCCAAACTTGATTTTAATCCATATTTGTGTTACTGCCTATGCTTACACACTTTTGAGAAATAGAAAAAAATTTGTTATTTTCTTATTCTATCTATTTTCAAGAACATGTCTGAAGTTCTTAAGGCATATTCTACTTATTGTGAATGCTGTGGATGTTGATTTTTTTTAAAAAAACTTTAGTTATATACCTAAAAAACACTATTTGGTTTACTCATTTAAATGTCTCGTTACTACTTCAATCTGTTTCTGTTACTATTCCATTTTTTCTACTGTTAATTTGTATTAAATTGCCTAGTCTTCATAAGTTAGTAGAGTTTTTAGCAAAGGTGTATGGCGACTTCTCTGTTTTGAAGTTTCTTTTTGAAAATGCTTTCTTTACCTTTCAATTTAAATACCTTTCAATCTAAATTTCTTAAGAGTAGTTTGGAGGAGATATTTGCAGCTTTACTGAAGTATTTTAGTAGCTCTGTGAGGTTTTTCTGTGTGCATGTGTTGAGCGTATTTTGTGTATTTTCTTTTAAATTTCTATGTAACCTACCATGTAAAGAACAGACATTTTCATATAATTTTTTTGAAAGACCTTTCCCATCTTCCACTGAGACCTAGCAACCTTTTCTATTATACAGCAATGAGTGCAACTCTTTTTTGATTTCTTATTATAAACTAACAGCTACAAATTCCCTTCATTTGTGAGCTCAGTTATAGATCGTGTTATTGACTGTAGCACTTAAGACAATTACCATCAGTGATCTAAATATATGTTTCTATTGGATTGTAGAAAATATTTCATTATTAATGTGTTTTTATAAATACAGCTCTCATTGAGATGACAGTTCACTTTTTGTCAACCAGTACGTGTTCCAGTTCTTTCTTTTATTTGATCATTATGTACAAGTTGCAAACTTGTTGAAAATATCTTTGAATAAGGCATACAGGTGTGCATTAATCTTGCATTTTCCTAGATAGATCACCTATTCATGATAGCTGTAAAATCATACACTAAAATATTCATGGCAAGTTTATCTAAAGGATTGTGAAATACTGTATTTTAATCAAGAGAAATAAAACATTTATTTTGCAGTAGTTGGAGTTTGTGACTGAGATTTTTCAAAGCTGTGGAGAACCCATAGTCATTTATTTAAACAAATATTCAGTCAAACAGAATTCTTAAGGTTCTTTTTGATACATAAGAACCAATAAGTTTAACTGGTGTAAACTGTTTCATCTTCACTTTTAATCAAATTTCAAATGTCTCCTCAAGGTTAGATGGATTTTATACCATTTCCAAATGTTTGCCGTGCTGATATGTTGTTCTTGAAAATAAATTTAAAAAGTAACACTGGAGTTCTCTGGCAGAAGCAAGTATCAGAATTGAAAACCCAGCTGTTTTACCAGCTTAGTATTGTACTTTCATTACTTTAGGAAGTTTACTACTACTGTAATTAATGAATCCATTCTTTTATCATTCTAAGAGATTCACTGTTTCTATCATTATTAAAGCTCCAGTGATTGCTCATGTTTAGAAAGACACTGTAACTGACATTGATAGAATCATAGAATTAGCTAGGTTGGAAAAGACCTACAAGATCATCCAGTCCTACCATCCACCTACCACCAATAACCCCACTAAACCATGTCTCTCAATGCTGCATCTAAATGTTTCTTGAACACCTCCAGGGACAGTGACTCAACCACCTCCCTGGGCAATTTTCAATTCAATATTGTGTGTTCTGTAGTGGGAAAACCTATTTCCCCTTTCCCTCTAGTGAACACCAGAATCATCACAAAGATATGCCACATGAATAATGTATACAAGCCAGTTGAATAAAACTGCTGGTATATCTCTTACAGGAGGTATGTGGTGACAAATTGAATCTTCTAGGCCACAGTGATGATCTGTTTTGACACCTGAATCCAACCACATATTACTATTTCTAACATTTTGAGTCCTATGAATTTACACTTTTTGCTTTCAATCAAAATATGGTTATTGTAATTTTAAAGTATTAGCACCTGAATTTCACAGAATCACTGAATCACAGAATTGTAGGAGCTGGAAGGGACCTCCAGAGATCACCAAGTCTGACCTCCCTGCCAAAGCAGACTCCCTACAACAGGTTGCACACGTAGGCGTCCAGACAGGTCTTGAATATCTCCAGAGAAGGAGAGTCCACAACTGCCTGGGGCAGCCTGTTCCAGCGCTCCATCATCCTCAATGTGAAGAAGTTCTTTCTCATATTGGAGTGGAACTTCCTATCCTCCAGTTTACATCCATTTCCGCTTGTCCTGTCTCCACAGACCACAGAAAAGAGGTTGGCCATGTCCCTTTGTCTCCCACACTTAAGATATTTATAAACATTATAAAGTCTTTTCTCAAGGCTGAACAGACTCAGGTCACTCAGCTTTTCCTCATAGGGGAGATGCTCCAGGTCCCTTATCATCTTTGCAGCCCTCCGCTGGACTCTTTCCAGGAGATCTCTGTCTTTTTTGTACTAGGGAGCCCAGAACTGAATACGGTACTCCAGGTGAGGCCTGACAAGGGCAGAGTAGAGGGAGATGATCACCTCCCATGACCTGCTGGCCACACTCCTTTTAACGAACCCAGGATGCCATTTGCCTTCTTGGCCACCAGGGCACACTGCTGGCTTGTGGCCAACCTGTCGTCCACCAGGATCCCAGGTCCTTCTCTGCAAAGCTCCTCTTCAGCAGGTCATGTCCCAACCTGTACTGATACTTGCAGTTATTCCTTTCCAGGTGCAAGACTCTACACTTGCTTTTGTTAAACCTCATCTTGGTAGTTTCTTTCTACCCAGCTCTCCAGCCTGTCCATGTCCTGCTGAATGGCACCACAAGCCTACTGACTTGTCAGCCTCTCCTCCCAGCTTTGCATCATCGGCGTAATTGCTGAGGGTGGACACTATCCCCTGTATATCATCGATGAAGATATTGAACAAGACTGGACCCAGCACCAACCCCTGGGGAATGCCACTAGTCGCAGGTCTCCAACTGGACTCTGCACTGCTGATCACCACCCTCTCAGCTCGGCCTTTCAACCAGTTCTCAACCCACCTCACTGTCCACTCATCTATCCCACACTTTCTCAGCTTTGTTATCAGGATGTCGTGGGAGACAGTATCAAAAGCCTTGCTGAAGTCAAGGTAGGTGACATCCACTTCTCTCCCCCCATCTACCCAGCTGTTGATGCCATCATAGAAGGCTATGAGGTTGGTCAAGCATGATTTGTGCTTGGTGAATCCATGCTGACTACTCCTGATAACCTTCTTCTCTTCCAATTGCTTGGAGATGGAATCCAGAACAAGAATTTGTGTTCTCTGAGTTTGTAAAATAACTGAAAATTGGCAGTGTAAGTGCAGTGTAATTGGACTAACTAATATTGGATTCATTTACGAGGCAGGAGTGAAGGAGTCCAGCTGAAAGTTTCTGTGAGAGGACACATTTACTCAGTATCTCCAGTGAAAGTAATATCTTTCAAAACAGTATGTTCTTAAAAAGTTTTACTGAAGTTACTACAGTAATGGTGAATAGGAAAAAATCTCTAGGAGCATGACTATGTCACTGACTGAGAAATGTTAGATATATGTAAAGTTGTGTTGGCCAGACAGCTGGAAGGGTAAAGTGGGCCCAAATTTCACCTGAACAGTAATGCAAGTATACACAACTGAAAGGTGTATCCAGTATTTCATCTCTAGGTTGCTAGCCTGAATTTGACCTCAAGGTTTATGGCAGAAGGTATTTATGACATGACAGTACTGTGTTGGGCTATGGTGATTTCAGTCCAAGTGTGTTACAACAAAACAACAGGTTCCCACTGTGCTCCAAAAATATATTTCATCTTGAGGTAGAGGTGTATTAAGACACTTGTTTCTTTAAAACACATTGCCTAATCTTTGTCAGTACATTTTAAACATAAAAGCCTTCGGTGGAAGGGTTCTCTCCTTCTGTCATACTTGCGCAGTACCCAGTGCAATATCCTCAGTTACTACTTATGTTCTGCAGAAGCCTGAGGAGCTGAAAATGGGTTTTGGATTTGCACGTTTATAGCCCAAAATAACAGCTAAATATTACCTTAGGATGTGATCTGAAGAATCATTTATTTTGCCACTGCATAGCATTTTCAGTGCTCTACAGATGATCAACGTGTGCATCCAGCCTTACATTAAAGGCAAGTCTGTAAACACTAGCATTGAAACAAGATTAAATATTTAAGCCTCATTGATAATTAGAACTTCTGATTAAGCTTTTCATTCGAGTTGGCACTTACAAAGTCAATATTTTTTGTTTGTTTGGAGAAATCTAAGTGTGACACATAGAGAGCCAGCTTAAGTGAACCTCGGCAAAAGTGAATTCTGGAATCTCTTTCTGTAGATACTGTCTTAAATGAAGAAGAAAAAGCTAGCTAATCTCTCAACACTTAGATGAGTCACTGGGTCATTCTCATCTATTTAAGAAAAAGGAAGTGGAAAGAATTCAAGTGCAGAAGAACTATATTTATTGATTCTTTCTTGAAAAACCAGAAAGACCATATATTGTAATAGGTGGTTGCGAGGATATGAGATGTAACGAGAAAGGCCCCCTCCCCGAAGGAACAAGGACTAGTTGACCAAAGAATGTACCCGTGACGCAGGGAAAATGGCAAACTAAGATGATCCGATAAGCTACCTTTTGATATGTCAATAGATGGAAAATACTGCTTCATGCTTCACTGCTACATGCCTCAGCAAAAATATCCAATCAGCATTAAGAGAGTAAGCTTTAGATGGCAATAATGGATAACAAGTATTATAAAAGGAGTGCTACACCTTTGAATAAAAAAAGCTTTTCTTGCTGCTATTGTGTGTGTGTGTGTGTGTGTGTGTGTTTTCAAGTGGTGCCGAAACCCGGGAATGTGTGTGTGTGTTTTCAAGTGGTGCCAAAACCTGGGAACGTGTGTGTGCGTTTTCAAGTGGAGCCGAAACCCGGGAACGTGTGTGTGTGTTTTCAACCATAATAGCTAAGAACTTAAAACTTTTTATTTTCAAGTTAATGAATTGCTATCATTGTGCAGCTACTCTGTTGTATTCATCTGATTGTTATGGCTTTTGTGTAGTTAAACATAATTCAGTTTTCCCCTCAGTTCTCTTTACTGACAAGCACAACAGAAAGGTGTTAATGTGTGTAGGTAGCTCTGAAAGTAATGTCTCCTATTTATTTCCATGGAAACTGCAACAGATACAGAGTGCACAATAACACTATCTAGTAGAGATTATTCTCTGCTGCAAAACACTACTTTTCAACACAGTCACCACCATTCACTATGAACAGCGATCCAACAACATCAAAACAAAATCTTGTATGTCGTGCTTGTAGAAATCTGCATAGCATTTTAGGATGTGGCTTATCTTTCACATCTCAGTCACCACTGCTGAAACACACCACCCACCACCTCACTATGCTCATAACCACTGTTTGGTCTCCATAAACGTTCAGTGAGCCTCGAGGAATGGAACGTAGAGGGATTCAGTTTGACACCTTTGTTTCATTCTCACTTTCATGTCAGCTACCATTGTGTCAGACTGCCCCTCTGCTGCCATCTTTCACACGGTGACAAAATGTACTGGAGTATTGACAGGGAGGTTCAACCTCTACTGCCCTACCACCAACATCTGCCTCTGACTTTGTGGACCAATGTAATAATCTAGGAGGCATTACTTTCAGCGCAGCCCTTGTATGTTTGTTAGCATTCAACTTATAGATCAAGAAGGATATACAACCAAACAAAAAGCATGCACTTCAATGTGTCAGCTGCATTGTTGCACTGCGTAGAATCACAACAGCACATGCTGGCATCTTTTTCTGTTTTTTTAAAAATAGTGTAACTTTATTTGTGTTGAACGTACAGTTCGCACTCCATTTTGTCTAGAAGTTCACACTGCTTTAAGACCGCCTATAGTTTTTTGTTATTGATTGATGTTACAGCGTTGCAAATCAGTTTATTTTTTCCAACAATTAACTTTTTTCAAAACTCAGATCAGACAAATACAGTAATTACATGTAATAATTAGAAAAACTTGTATAATGAAGCAAGATTTTCTAGATTAATAAATAGCTGAATGTGAGCCTGATAGCCTGCCTAATTAATCTCTAAGTTGTGGAACTGCTGCTATTCATATGTCAATCTAGGCTCTTTTATGGAAGTAATTTGAATCAATTGCTAATGAAACTGTGAAATTTAGAAGTAGCTTTTTGACTTTCAAGTGACAGGGCTCATATTTTGTCAAGAAATGTGACAGTTAATGACAACATAAAAGTACTATGAATTATTTACCAGGTCATGTGAGAATTATGGCGTCACCCTATAGTAATAGCTCATAGATGAGTGTGAAAATAAACAGTAGCAATTACACATTTAGATACCTAGGATGCTGCTTAAAATATAAGACAGTCTGTCTGAAATAACCCAAGGACATAATCCTACAGGTATAGCAATAATAAATGAAGAATCCTTTGACTTTGCCACATAGATAGATTTACTTTTCCTATCATTAAAACTGTAATCCTTTAGAAATTATCATTTGATATCTTTATTAAATATTGTAATCTATGAATGTACTTCAATGGACATATATATTTTTAATGCAATTAATGTGCTTTCTATTACTCAGTTCTTTGAACTTAAACTATTTGTTTTCATAACTTTGCATTTCCAGCCACACTTTAATGAAAACTTTATCCAGGTATAATAAGACAGTTATTATGTGTTAATGAAATATCAGTTGTAAATGCACTAATCAATAATTAATTTAATTAAGGTATATATGAGACAGTACTGCTATATAATGAACTGAAAACTGCATTTTTAACATATGCATATTTAAATTTTCATTAATAAATTTATGTACAGTGCCAAATCAAGGTAGAATGACTTTTCATATAGTTTCAATAAATGCATAATAAAGGTGAAGTTCATATTTATGCCTAATTGATCATATTCTTTACCTCAGGAAGAACCTCAAAAATATGCTAAAAAATAAATTTTAATATCATAGAAGTTTTAAAGGAAATTTTAATGGTACATGTTTGGTATTATGGAATAAGCAGATGACACCTTTGTTCCCTTTATTCTATGAATGAGGTGCTCTATTTAGCTGAGTTCTGTTTTTAACTGTGAGATGGGAGAGTTTTTAAAAAATGAATTTACCTTGTTAAAAAAAAAAGTGTTTAAACTGTAAGTAGAACTAATGGTCCTTAGTAGCTCTCTTTGTATATCAGTTTTAGAATGAGTCTTGACAACTAGCTTATAGTCTCTGGCTAATTTTAAATGGCTTATATTAAGTGAGATTAATTCCCATCTTTATGGTGTACATACTTAGTATACTGTTAGAAGTAATACAAGTTAATAGCAGTTGGGATTTTTAAAATTTTATTTAATTATTTCATGTTGTTACAATTGCTTGAATTAACTTCAAAAAGCACTCACTTTACTTCTCTGGACAACTGCCATGAATCATTATAAACAGTGATTATGTGATTAATTAAAAAAAATGTATTTAGCAGTGCCACTAGGTTTGGATTGGAGCCATAAGGCAGTATTCTATAGGAGCATTGGTAAATAATTCTTATAATATTTAAAAGGAATTCTATTCATACATAAATTTTGTATAGTCACATGCTTATACAGTGAAATGAATTGTAGAAAACATTATATACTTTGTTTTAAAACTGTGTAGGTTTATTAAACATCATACATATCAGGAAATTAATAGTTGAGCGTTTTCTCTGCATCCTCATATCATCTTTATTAAATCAGAATTTTCAAACACTGGTTGGTATTTTTCCAGGAATCTACACATAGTACTAGATAAGACTGATTTCTAAATATGTTTTCAAAATCACAGATTTTGCTCTTGTGACTTGTTTCACCAGCACACTTAAGATCACTTTTTGGTTCCATTCTCTTATGATTAAAACAAATGAAAATACCTACAAAGATCTGATTTTCTATGATAGAATCTTAATGAGACTCTATCAACATGCTGGGTAGACATAAGCTGGTTATACTTGAAAAAACAAAAAAAACGTATACACATACAAAAAAAAAGATAAGAAGAAAGCCCCAAACTCATTATTTTTTTGCAAAACACAAGTTTATTCACAGTTGAAACTTCAGTAATAAAAATATGTCAAGTAATAGTAAGAAGAAAAAAAAGTTCCTCTTCTGCTAGAGAAATAACCCCCACAAGCTGTGATAGGAAATTGCTTGAAGTAGTTGTAAGATATTTTTTTTCCATGTGTGTTTTGCTGTAGATCCCAGAGTTCTCTGCAGACTCTTTTCCTTGGAATCTAATGTTGGAATAATTTCTGTGAAGAGGCAAACATTTTTCCATTCGTTCATTGCTGATCTTGGACATGAAAACATCAGTCTAACTTTTCTGACATACAAAGTAAACTGAATCTCCTCTGAGATAAAACAAGGCTGCAAATCCAAGGCAACTTATTTTCATGCCTTGTAGCAACTGGAGGGACATGATGTTCTTGTTGATCCATGTCAAAAAAGACAGACTTCATCTCTTTTGTACTAGTCTTAAGATCTGTACTCATTTATTTGTTTCTCATGCAACTCATATGGTGTAACTCAAATGCTATAGAAAAATAATAATGGGTACATGTTGTTTCCTGTTCTTTTTTTTTTCAAAACAGCATCTTTGTTCATTTGCTTTTTCAGGACTTCATGACCTTCCTAGGCCTCACTGCAAATTGTTCCTAAAATTTCACAGGTTCTATTATATTTATCTTTTCAAATTATAAGTATTTTCTTGTAAAAAATTGTAACTTACTATGCCATGGGTAAATTATTTGTCAGTGACAAGACACAAAAGTGCTTTCCCAGTGAGCCTGGCCTTTGTTTCACACAAATAGAAACATCTTTTTGGAGATCTAGTAGTGAGAATTTGATGTGGCTATCTCTGTCCAAATTCCCATTTACAGCCCCAGTTCATGTTATGCCCCAGATAGTTCAGAGAAGACAGGTATATTCTCCTTCCTCGTGCCCCAAAAATATACCTTAACTACTCTATTATCATCCTGTTTATAGTAAATGTAGTACCAAACATAAATTACTGCCCAGAAACAATGTAACTGCCTGGGCTGTGCAGGACTGTTCAGTGGGTGGAGGGAATTGCATCAATTTTCTTACTTTTCAAGCTTAAGGATTGTGACGTGACATTAGTCCAATTTACTGGGTATAAAACCATATTAAATCAATGCATGAAGCGCTCCTTGAATATGCCTCAAATTCAGTTCATCTACCCTTATTGAAAAGTATCACATTTAAGTCTTAATAATTCTTTACACTAGAGTGCTATTAATGTCATCATTATTATTATACTTCCCTATCTTCAATATATGATAGCTGTTAGAATTCAAGTAAAAAAATCAATGGAAAATTTGCATTTGATATAAAATATTCTAATCTATCACAATTAATTTTCTTTCCTGAATTATGTTAATTTTTCTCTTCCCCGCCTGGGAAGAAACCCCTATTGCATTCTTGACTAGATTTAGATCTAAAGCTGGTTCCCTGCAGTGCAAATCTTTGATAAAAATTCCATACTTACTCTCTCTTTGCTTCTGTCTTTTGTACATAAAGCACGGTAAGAAACAATAAATGAAAGGTTTGGTTTGACCAACAGTTTTTGCATACAGAAGACATCTGGTTTTCCTTTAAATAGGAAAAAAAAAAAAAAAAAAACACAACTCCCTAAGCTCTTGCCCATGTGCAATTAGGCTATGCACATGCAATTTCAAGATTAAAAGCAGCTCTGAAAACTGACTCATGATTGACTGCTTGTGTTTTTACACATCTAAAGAAACATCTTTGACAAGCAGTTGTCTTTCAGTTGTTTCAAAGGTTAACGTAACTCCACTTCATAGCTTGTGGAAAACTTCAACCTCAGAAGTCCTATAAATCCTTTTTTATTAAGAAATTTGTGGATGCCCTCTCCCTGGAGGTGTTCAAGACCAGGCTAGATGGGGCTTTGAGCAACCTGGTCTAGTGGGAGGTGTCCCTGCCTATAACAGAGAGTTTGGAACTAGGCGATCTTAAAGATCCCTTCCAACTCAAACCGTTCTATGATTCTGTGAAATTATTCTAGAAAAATGTTTATTGTTACTGAGGACTTACTCTCCTGTATAAGAAAAAATTAATGTCTGATTTATCAGAAGGACAGTTCCTTTAATCTGTTGACAACCGTCATAATACTGGCTTTTCCAGTCCTTTCTTCAATGGATGAGTAGCTGAGTTTGCAACAGTTACCACCATTTGCACTATTTTCTGTATGTCTTAGTTATCTAGTTTATATTTTCATCTATGAGTTTTGCTTAAGCTGTCCTTCTTTTCACTCCATTTCAGTTTAAAACACGTTTCCAATTTCAATGAAGTACTCAAGACCAATAAATTTTCTCTCCTTTAGTTCTTGCTCATACTTACAGTGTATGGTCATGAACCCTGGCTTATCTGGGACCTTGAAAGAGGTATCTATACCAAATGAAAATAATTCATTGGGAGAGTGGAAGGAACCAGTACAGTGCCAGGTCTGTGAGCACCAAGTTTTAGCCTAATGGCTTCAGCTGCTTGTATGTCTGCTTCTTTGCTCATTTGTCAGAGCTTATTATCTTGATAAATTTAAGTTTATAATTTTAATTTTATTGATAAGTTTATCAACACACATACAAAAAAAAAATATTGCTAATGCTTACATCTTCTCAAATGCTAAGTTTCTTCTGAATTAATAGCCAGGAAGTGTATGTTATTTAATGCTTTTTCCTACTGGCTTGCAGTTAGTACTTAAATGTCCTAGTGTAATTTGCTAGTTCCCCTTTGTACACTTGATCTAGGGAAATTTTATAAAAGGCTAGTGAAATGTCACCACATCTCTCACTTCAAAATTTTATTTACTGTTTGATTGAGGCTGTGAAGTGAAATTGCAGGACAGAGGGAAGGATGAAATGTCGCTTGATTGAAACCAGAAAATATGAAGGTAAGTACAGTTCTCTAAACACACAGATTTACTAGAATGTTTCCTTGATATTTTTTACTTCAGTAAAATTATCATTTACAGAGACCCAGCAGGCTCAGAGGTTTTTTGATGCAGAAACTAGTTTAGCAAGTATGATTCTGCTGGGTGTAAAATGTCCCAGTCTCCTATGAGGACTTAAACAATTAGATTATAATTCAAAGTGAGTGTGTTTTTGTTCACTCCTCCAACCTCTTAATATTTTATCCTTAGCAAATGGATAACTATGGAATAATTAATATTTCTCTGGAAATCCTATCAATCATATTTTGGAACAAGGGAAATGACTGCAAGTAATCTACAGGGAACAGATATATATCAAATAGAAGGGAATTTCTATGTACATGAAGAAAAAGTATTAGACTAAAAGCAAAAATACTTGGCTTTATACTAAGAGGATTTCTGTGAGTATCCTTGCATATGTTTGAAGGTCATTAAAATAAAAAACTCTCCTGGTGTCAGCTTGATACATTATGAATGCTGCTGGAGTAGGTCAGTGATAAAAGGACTGGAGGTTTCATCCTAAATTTGCATAAAATGAAAAGTCTTTTTGGGGCTCTACTCTTTCTTGAGCAGAAGAGCCACAATACAGTGAAGAAGAAGAGAAGTCACGTTAAGAGAGCATGTTTGTATTTCCTGATTTGCAGTCACTATGGGAAACAGTTGGTCTCACCATTATCCAGAAGATGTAAAGGCATAAGGAAACATGCTGAGAGTATATACTAGCTCAGTTTGGAATTGCTAATGCTCTCAGCTGAATCTGGGGTGAAATTAGTTGTGTCTTGGAGTTTTTCCCTTCTAACCTCATTGTGCCACATTGCTTGATTAGTTGCCAAGCCATTTCTTGAGTTTTCAGCTATGTTTATGTATATATCCAAATACTAATAATATCAGATACTTATGCAGCAGAAGTTTGAATGAAGCTTGTCTGTTTCCCCGTGACATTCTTGTGAACAAAATTCTGTGTGATAGCTCATGCTCAATGCTTGTGCTTGGTTGTTCAAGTAGCAGCTGTTTTTGAACTGCCAATCTTATCTTGAAGAAACATGTCTTGCTCAGCTCTGAACCAGGTAGCTTATCTCACCTCTGAGGCTGCACATCAGCTTGAGGTCTGGAGTGAAATGACTTCTGCGCTATCAGATCAAGTTGATGTGAGCCCACATCACAGTCCTAGCACACATAATTCAGCTGGCTTTAGCAGTTTGTTCAGTAGGATGCTAGGCCTACATCTGTGGGAGCACTGAATTATTTCTTTTCTCTGGAGACTGAGAGTCAGAAAAGATCCCTTCAGGTCAGGACTGAGTTCTCAGAGGGAAGCCAACAGTCAGGCAGCTAAATTTTAGTTCAGCATGCTGGGTATCCAACAATCTCCAAGGCTAAAACAGTGAAGGTTAAGAGGCTAATCTTCTCAAGAATAGATGATCATAGAAACTAATGAGACATACACAGATTGCATGTGGTTTCCTGATTATCCTACTTAATAACTGCTTTCTCTGAAATTAGGACCTTTGCTCTGTCTGGCAAATAGAAACATTTATTCTGTGAATATCCAGAGATGCATTTGATAAGCTCAAAAGATTTTTTTTATTTTCCTTCTTAGAAACAGTTGTATTGCCCTTCACAAGCTTATTTCATGATGAAGATGTGTTCAACAAATTTGATGTTTAACATGCATGTAACAACTCAGATTATCCACTGTTTTCTCTTATTACTGATAATCAGGGTTATTTTTGAAGAAATAAGAAGTAGTTTTAGTAGTACATCTGTCAAAATATTTAACTCTTTGGACACCAAACTTGAAGTTGGTGTCTGATTACTATTTTTGTTTCTGTTATCAATATCTTGATGAGGGGATCGAGTGCACCCTCAGTAAGTTTGCAGATGACACCAAGTTGGGAGGGAGTGTTGACCTGCCAGAGAGTAGAAAGGCACTACAGAGGGACCTGGATAGATTGGAACAATGGGCCAAGGTAAACTGTATGAGTTTCAGTAGGGCCAAGTGTTGGGTCCTGCACTTTGGTCACAACAGCCCCAGGCAACCCTACAGGCTTGGGGAGGAGTGGTTGGAAAGCTGCCTGACGGAAAGGGACCATGGTATGCTGATGGATGGTCGGCTGAATATGAGCCAGCAGTGTGCCCAGGTGGCCAAGAAGGCCAGTGACATCTTGGCTTGCATCAGGAATGGTGTGGTGAGCAGGACTAGGGAAGTGATCCTGCCCCTGTACTCGGCACTGATGAGGCCCACCTTGAGTACTGTGTTCAGTTTTGGGCACCTCAGTACAGAAAGGACATAGAGGTACTGGAGCAGGTCCAAAGAAGGGCAACAAGGCTGGTGAAGGGCTTAGAGGGTATGCCCTAAGAAGAGAGACTAAAGGAACTGGGGCTGTTTAGTCTGGGGAAGAGGAGGCTGAGGGGAGACCTCATTGCTCTCTTCAAATACTTGAAAGGTGATTGCAGTGAGAGTGGGGTTCGTCTCTTGTCACTGGTGACAGGACAAGGGGAAATGGCCTCAAGCTGCGCCAGGGGAGGTTAAGGTTGGATATCAGGAAAAACTTCTTTACGGAAAGTGTTGTTAAGCACTGGAATAGGCTCCCCAGGGAGGTGGTTGAGTCACCATCCCTGAATGTGTTTAAAAACCATTTGGATGTGTTGCTCGGGGACATGATTTAGCAGTGGGTTGTTAGAGCAGTATGGTTAGGTTGCGGTTGGACTTGATGATCTTGAAGGTCTTTTCCAACCTGAGCAATTCTATGATTCTATGATCTGAAGAAAAGCAGATGATGGTGTGATAGTATGTTATGTTTCTAATAAACTGCAATAAAATAACAGTTTAGATTCAGGGCACTTCTTGGGATATCTGCTTAAATGTGTGCGAGTAATGTGTCAGACTGACAGTGATCTTAATGCTTACAGGACTGATTTATTTATGTGTATTTTGTTTATGTGACTGATATATTTATGTTCCTTAATTTAAATAATGGGTGTTAGCAAAGAACTTTTTAATGACTACTTTTAATTTAAGTCGATGTGGTAACTATGAACATTTGTCAGGTAAGGTTTTTTGTTTTGCTTTTAACTCTAGCTATTGAACATGTCATGATTTGCTCTCAGAACCTAAACGTTCACAAAAAATGGACCTCAAAAATTACTAAGAGCAGAGAGATTAAAGACAGAACAGGTTCAGAGAAACAGAACTTTTCTTTTTAATGTTACAGTGTTTTATTTCAAGTAACTCTGAAAAGGCTGGTGAAGCAGATCTTGTCTAGTAAGTTGGCCAAAACTCATTTGCTAGCAGGAGCATCTGCACCGCTTGCTGTGAACAAGAGGAGCACTGCTGCTCGCACTAGGGAGTACTTGGTGTTTTTCTGTAGCTTTAAATGTAATTAAAATAGGAGGTACATCTATGACAAATGGAGGAGGAAATATAAAGAAAATCAGAGATATTTCAAATGTTAGAAAAGTGAAGGAAACATTATGGATGAGAGATAGTTATAATTATTTTGCAAAGGCTCTACCCCTTTGATGCCCCTGCACTTGTTATCAGCTCAGGAGCTGGGAGAATCTCTTCTCCTATCACCTACACACATTTTCTCTGACACCTTTCACTTACATGTATACATTGTGTTCCCCATGGAGTTTTTAGTCTTGTTGTAAAAATGACACTTTCAGGGATATGACTGTAGAGGCTGAAATGTTGATTACCAGTATTAATCATTTCTGGAAATACCAGTCTGTAAAGATGCTACCCCTCTAGTGTGCATATAATATATGTAGAGAGGAACAGACATGGGGCATTTGGTAGTATGTGGGACAGGGGAGGAAGAAACATGTTTAATTTTGGCCATTTTGGCATTGATTTATCATTTTATGGTCAAATTTTTAAAATATTATTGAATTCCCAATCCAGTTAATTGAGTCTTCCTCATTTGGTAGTGCTCTATACTGGTTTCATGAATATGTAATGAAATTTCCCCTTGTGCCTTCATTGTCAGTGTTTGAAAGCACGTCTGCAGGGAAGTCTTTAGACCATCAGTCCGGAATCCCACTTCCCTCTCAGCTGCTTCTCTCCATATTGATGGCATACAGGATAAACAGAACAAGTTAATTTGTAATCTTAGATAGAAAATGATAGCTGCACTGTTTCTGTCATTGAGCACACTGCCAGTTTAAACAGCTGATTAGTCAGCTTCTGTGGAATCGATCTGAATCAGTTCCACCTGCATGCACCCACCAGGAGCCACTTTATTGTAAATCAATCATTCTGAAAACATCTCACAAAGGGGCCAGTCCTCACTAACAAGCCATCAATTTAAACTGTCTGTCTGGAGCACTCAAGAAATTAGAAGTGCAACAAACATTTATTCTAAAATTATGGAGAAGTCATTTCTTCAAGCCACAATCTGTAACTACTTGGTTGTGGTGGTGATTTTCTTGCCTTTAAAAAAAAAAAAAATTAATATGCATCAGATTACTTTTCAGACTTCCCGAAAGCACATGTACTATCTTATGGTGGGGAAAAAAAAACAAAAACAATAGGTTGGGAATTTTAACAACAATGGATAGCCTTTATTACTGGAAGGCAGCATTAACAGTAACTCAGAGACTTTATATCCTGCCCTTGTGCCCCTTGGGTGCTAAGATCGATCCCTAGAGTCAGAGAATTTCTCTTTATTCTTTGACATGATGAATTAGTAAATTTTGCTTGTACGGAGAGTGGGTCTTCCAGCTGGCAGTAGTTGGAGAAGTTGTCCCAGAGGGGAGATACAGATATATGGCTTGGTCTCCAAACTCTTCCTTTAAGACATTTCATACTACCCTAAATAAAAGAGAGTGGAGAAGGCGTACTCTACTTTTTTTTTTTTTTTTTCCCTTTTATTGACCTGTCTGGGCATTTCACTTATGTCAACAAAAAAGCTGTGAGAATCATGTTTTCAGGTTGAGTGCATTGTTTGGGATCTCTGGAGTCTTATTCAGCTTGAGAAAAAAATATGGCAGCACTTAGCTTGCAAGTTGCAGTGCAAAATACTATGTGCAATGTTAAGCTGTATAATTACATGTTGCCACATGATTGCATTGTCAACACTCTGTCTGATTACAAGGTAATTTCATAGTTACTGGCTTTGATGCAAAACCTCTCAGAGACTTGTGTATTACACAAGTGTCCCACTCATGGAAATATAGTCAAAATAAAAGTTCATTGAAGCTCATGTGATAGTGTGGAAGGTAATTTTATACTCTCAGGTGATGTTGAGCCTGATCTATCTCTGATTAACCTCAGATGAAATCCTCTCATTTATTGTAGGCTAGTTTGGTGAGATATCTCTTATGTATCACAGAATCACAGAATTGTAGGGGCTGGAAGGGATCTCTAGAGATCAGCAAGTCCAACCCCCCTATCAAAGCAGGCTCCCTAGACCAGGTTGCACAGGTAGATGTCCAGGCGGGTCTTGAACATCTCCCGAAAAGGAGACTTCTCAACCTCTCTGGGCAGCCTGTTCCAGTGGTCTGTCATCCTCACCGTGAAGAAGTTCTTACGCACATTTGTGCAGAACTTCCTACGCTTCAGTTTGTGGCTGTTTCCCCTTGTCCTATCACCACGCACCACTGAAGAGTCTGGCCTCATCCCTTTGGCTCCTACACCTTAGATATTTATAAACATTAATCAGATTCCCTCTGAGTCTTCTTTTCTCAAGGCTGAACAGACCCAGGTCACTCAGTTTTTTCTCCTAAGAGAGGTGCTCCAGCCCCTTTATCATCTTTGTGGCCCCCTGCTGGACTCTTTCCAGGAGATCCCTGTCTTTTTTGTATTGGGGAGTTCAGAACTGGATACAGTACTCCAGGTGAGGCCTGGCCAGGGCAGAGTAGAGAGGAAAGATCATCTCCCATGACCTGCTGACCACGCTCTTTTTCATGCACTCCAGGATGCCACTGGCCTTCTTGTCCACCAGGGCACACTGCCGGCTCATAGCCAACCTGTCGTCCACCAGCAATTGTGGAATGTAATTGTATAGTATTCACAGCAGATTTGGACCTTTGGCTTATCCCTCTGGCATGGTTGGAGTGTGGGTGGGTTTCATGTGTTTAGTGACTGTAAGTCATATATGAGACAGTCTTTCTAACTAGCCATACTAAAAAGCAATAGATATGAACAAGACACTTTTTGACTATGTGGATTAAAAAAAAAAAGGACTGTACTTATGTCCGCAAAAAATAGGGCTTCAGGAGTTTGGGTGATGCCTCTTACATTTTACTAACATGCATTTATGTGTTAATCAGATGTTACTGAGGTGACAGTGTTCGTCTAGATAAAAGCTGCAGAATGTGCTGATGCTTCTTTTCTCCCTTCCTGTTGCCTGTTGGTCTCGTGGACCTTGGGAAGACTATTCCTTCTCCATTGCAGGAAATCTCTTTTAGAAACCTGTTCAGAAGGGAGGATAAGTGAAGATCTGTTCACATCTCTGGTTAGTAGGGCAATGACAGCAAGACATTAAAATAAAATAATGCAGTAATCACATCCTTGAGTATAGCGTTCCAGATACTCTATGGCAGGACTGATATCACTTAGGCAGGAAGAAGTGCCAGAGGTAGTTGATTTCTAACCCAAGACGCTGAAGAAGAGAAGCTCCTTTTTCAGGTCAGTGAGATGTCTCTAGGTTGAAGGAGGACAAGATTTTTGGAGGATCCTCTTTCCTCTATGGAAAATTCCTATGCAACTTTCTGTTAGGTCTTTCTAACCTTTTCTCAAGGGAATTCATCTGCCTTGTTGATCTGGTTTCTTTTGAATGAGACTCGTGCTACTCAGCTGTTTTCACGTGGAGCTAGACCAGCTGCTTCCCATGTCTGCTGCCTGGTTGTTCTAAGTGACTTCCTCTAGTATGAAAAGCCTATAAAAGTGACCATTTTTTGGTATTTTCAGTCAACTCACACTTTCACACAAGTAGCATTTATGTCAGCATTGGTCATGATTTCTATTTAATTAAAGTTGTGCTATCTATCTGATCTTCAGCAAAATCCTTTTACCCATTTGTCATCATATTTCTAACTGTAGGTATTGAGCTGAGCATGGGTAATGGATAGAAACTGGATAACAATATTATAGTTTCCTGAAAGAATGATCTCAATCCACAGATGAAAATATAGGAAAAAATTCCCTTAAAGTTAGCTGGAAAAGAAATCAATTTCTGCATGTGTATTATTTACTCTCTGCCTGCGCAATTCGCAGAATTAAGCTGTATATACTTAGATTCTGTAGGCCACTATGAGGGCCTTTATGTGGGTCTTTACTTTTACCTAGTACTCTGTAGTAGTTGAAACAGGTAAAATTCACTGTTAGAAGCAATTTCCCCATGAGCCAGCAAACTATGGATGTCACCAAAATACGTCTGCATGATCATAGAAGTGGATTTCACCACTTCAGTATCATCCACTGTCACTGCCTAGAAGACTGTGTTATCCAGTGAAACAGATACGCTTGCAGAAACCTTGTCACATCTGATATGTATCACAATGATTTTACATTAAAAAATAGAAACTTTTTATTAACAGAGATGGGATTTCTTAAATAACTGTTTATGCTATACTGGTTCTTCATGAAAATATATTCAGAATTAAAATCTAAGGATTAAAATGAATACTTTAATTGCTTACTAAAAAATATAACTACACTGTATGGTGGCACTGATATTCTGGCTCCTGAGAAGATATCATCTTACAGATACCTGATCCATGACAAGGGATTTCAGGACCTACAGCAACAGAAATAACAACACAGTTAAAACCAGAGACGTGATTAAGGCTTTTTGTAGCTCACAGGAGTAGTACTGCCAATAATCTTCCCATTCCATGTTCTTTCTCCCTGATGTGGTTGCTTACTGACTGATGCTGAGTTCTGTGTCCTCTCTGTGCAGGAGGATATGGCTTTAGTTATCACTTCAGTTTATTACTTTTATTTTAATATGATAATCCTGGTGATTTTCTAGTGTGTACTCCTGGGATCCCGCATAACGTATTGCTCATTGTAGGTGCATGATGATTGTTATGAAAGCTTGTCTCTTGACAAAAGCAAGGAGTTGTCTGGTTGAAGTGAATCCTGGATTAAAGAAATAAATGGGAAAAAAAAGGTAGACTAGAACAGCTATGCATCTCAAACTCAGTACAACAAGGATGGCTGAAAAGCAATTTTATCTGGTGCATTTCTAATTATGAAAGTACAGTACAGGTTAAGGTAGTTGAAGCTAGGTACGTAAGTATTGGTTTAACTAGGTGATGGCATAACAGAAACACTGACACAAACTACTTTGTCCACCTCTGATATCCTACTGGTCTTACAAGATGAGAATGTATTAATGGGCTCTTATAGATAGTTCTGCAAATTACCTTTGGCATGCTTAATGAGTTATTCAGTGACTTCTGGGTACTTAGAAGTCTCTTCTTTCTATTTGTGCTGTACACAAGAAGGCAAATGCTTAAATGAACAATGCATTTTAGTACCTCTTTCCTGAGCTTCAATTTCTGGCTAATTGGGACTCCTTTCCTCTGTGTTACTTTTTTCTTGGAGCTGAGTGCTCAGCACCGCTTCGTAACTGTTAGTATATATATTTTTTCTAATATCTTGCTTCTTGTTGGCAAGAAAGTTCTGCATAGATATTATTGGACTGAATGGTGAGGAGGCAAATACATAGGAATAATGGTTTTTGTTAATGCCATCAATTGCTAAAATGTTTAACCTAGACAAAAAAAGTGCAAACATGGTTACTTCAGTATTTTTTCATTATTACAGTATCCTGAGTTATCGTAAACTAGAGTTGAAATGTCCACTTTAAACTGATACTGTATACTGTTTCCCCACTACTGTGCGGTGAAAAAAAAAATATTTTACAAAAAAGAGATTTTCTCTTGATGAGGGAGATGGTATCTGCAGACATTTAGTTCACTGTAGTTACTTCTGAAAACTTAATTTGTTAAATTTCTCCCTAGGCTCTAAACTGACCCTGGTGGCTTTCTTGTTGCCCACGTTTTAGTGCATTTTAGGGTAAAATGGGATAACTGTATGCTTTATAGTACGCAGGGCCATCTATCTTTTCTTCTCTGTCAAGTAGTTGATGAATTATGGATTTTTTTTCATGCTTTTACTTAGGAACCAGGTAAGGAGATGACTAGCCAAGACAGAGTAATGTGATGGGACAGTGTGGTTTCACTGAGTACAAGTTTCATTTTCTTTAGGACTCTGATATGAAAGATCCTACAGGAGGACGTGTATATGCTGACAGTCTGTGAAACTGAGCTTCTCTCTCCTGATATGTCAGAGCTCCCTGGCATGAGTTGTTGACTTCATAGTGTAAAGTAAAGCCATGGGCAAACCTGTCATTCCAGCATCTGCCAGAGTCCAGAAGAGCAACATTAACCGTAAAAAAAAAAGTCTCAGAAATGCAAGGAGCTACATTGCATGTATAGAGATAGTTACTAGCATGATGCTAGCTTGTGCATAAGGGACTGAAGGGCTGAAAAATGAAAACAGTTCTGTCTGTTCTTGGTAAAAGAAACTAAAGTAGAAAACCATAGCTTTCTTACTGTCTTCAGTAAAGAAGGTGTATGTACTTTTAGTTATAAAATATGAGGGCTGCTCTAGAAGTGATGCCTCCTAGTTTCTTATGTTAGTTCATGATGTCAGAGATGGCTGTTGGTGGTATAGCAGCAGAGGTTGAACTTCCCTAGCAATATTCCATTAAATACTGTTGCTGTGTGACAGATGGCAGCAGATGGGCAGTATGACAGAATGGTGTCTGACATGGAAGTGAGTATGAAGCAAAGATGTGTCATTTAATTCCTCCATGCAGAAAAAAATGGAACCCATTGACATTCACTGATGCTTGCTGAATGTTTAAGGAGATCAAATAGTAGATGTGAGCACACTGAAACAGTGGGTGGTGCGTTTCAGCAGTGGTGACAGTGACGTGAAAGACAAGCTGCATACCAGACAGCCATGCAGACTTTTACAAATGTGACACGCAGGCTCTTGTTTATCACTGTAAAAATGCATAACTAATAGTGGAAACTGATGAAAAGTAGTGTTTTGTGGCTGAGAGTTTGCTCTGTTGAATGGTGTTATTGTGCTCTTTGTATCTGATTTAGTTCCATGGAACTAAATAGGAGGCATTACTTTCAGAGTGACATACATATAAAAAAGGTGCTTTAGCAAAACAGTGAAAAACTGCCATAATTTTAATCCACACTAATCCATATCTTTTTCCTAAACCATTGCTGGTTAGAATACCTTCTTCAGTAGGTCACTCATGCTCTAAGCTGCATGTCTAGTATAGCACTGAAAGCAGCTCTATTACACATCACTTGGGGCTTTTGTATTTATTATTACGAAGCATTAGTTGTGCTTATTTTGCAAGCTAAATAAGCTGTATTTACATTTACATGCCAGTTCTGCAAATCTAACTTGGGAAATGGGAATAACAGTTCCTTTTTGGAGTTTTGTCTTGACCCTGGCTACATAAGTTGAGAATTGGCAGATGTTTCCATAGCTCAGTTGAAGTAATTCTCTGATTCAAATTCTAGAGTACATATTTCAAAATAGTATGGATTATGTGTGAGCTAAAAAGTATTGTGCTCCAGTCACTGCAGCACTTCAGAGCCAGTTGAACTATAATAATAAAAAGTGATAAAATGTATTTGTATCTGTCAAATGAGCAGATCTAATTTAGGATACATGTGTAAGAAGAGGTAAGCAAGTTCTGTTCTTTTACTTTGGTTTAAGTCTTCTATTATTCCATTGATTTAAACCGAATTTCTGTGGTCTTGTTCCAATGTAATTGTGATCACATTCAAATCTGTGAAGTAAAACTCAGCACTGACATGAATGATGGTCTAAATTACACTAGCTGTTCTTTTACAGTGTATTTCTGATCAGCTGACACTTCATGTATTTCTTATTCACATCCTTACTCATGTCGACCCAGACTATTGTCTAGCACTCGTAACCATTTATTCCAGGCTGTAATTTACTAAACTTGACTTCAGGTGAGCCACTTCAATATCTTTTTTATGCTGTACTCTAACAGCATTATGCAGTTCAACAGAATTTGTACTTCTGGCTGTAGAATAACAAGAATTAAGTGAGAATTAATAGGATAGAGAATAATATTAAAAAAAAAAACCTGTGAGATCTGTTTATTTTTAAAAAGACATACATTGTGTCTTCAGAATCTATTTTGTCATATCCTTTCTTTACATCAGATATCCAACTGTAATATTTATTCCTGATGGAGACTTTCATTGAAGCACTTTAATAGTTTGTTTGAGAAGTGTTGTTTTTTTGTCAGGCCTCACCCAGTAGTTTTTTGGATGGTATGGACTGCTCACTGCATTTAAAAGCAAAGAAATGGAATTGCTCTGGGGATGCCTTGGATTCCTGTTATTTACTGTTATTATATTATTATCGGCCTAAATGCAGAGCTGTATGTAAAGAATAACTCTGCCTAGGCACCCTGTCCAACATAGCACTCTACAGAAAGCTACTCTATTAATTACAAAATATATCGATCTCGCTAGGAGGAGGAACAGGATCGATCAATCCTCCTCAGCAATGAAAAATCAGGCAGTCTAAAATGCTAGTATGACAACAATGTATAGTTTGGGACCTAAGAAGTGCAATGACAATAACAATAAAAATTCCCATTTATGGAGCACTTTGTCAAACAAACATCTCAAGGCACCACACAATAAAAACATAAGAAAATGAAATCAAACAGAGCCATGGGCTTGATTGAAGGGAAATCATTGATCTTTATTCCTAAAAGTACAATGAAAAAAAAAAACCTTCGTCGCTGAGGTGAGGCATAAAAGTTAGAAAGCTTTAGAGTCCTACAAATAATGTCCCGGAGACAATTTCTTTTCTTGTCCATTCTAGACTTGTTTTGACACTACACAGAATTGGGTGCATGAAACAGTAGATTAAAACTGATTTAGAGGGCAAGGCTATCACCTTCTAGTCCAAAGGGTAATTCACTATTATAGAAATGATTTTCTAAAATATTTCTAGGAGTATTATCTGCCTTAAATTTGAGAAATGGTGCAAGAACTTAGCTCAGATGTGATCCTTTTTCTGATTTCTCTCCTTTTCTCTTTTGCAGCCCTCTGTTTTTGTTTCAGATTTATGCAGGCAAGTCTGATAAATTAACTTTGAATCAACCACAGTAAGTTCTCTCCTTTTTCTACTCTCCCGGTCCCATGCTCCCTTCTGTTGTTGCCAGTATTCCTGTTCTGCATCCAGCTGGATGACATTTGATTATAACTGTATCCTCAAGTACAAAGTTTTTTTGTCCATTTTTCAAATGTAAATGTAGGCATCCCCAAAGCTGTCCGTTTTTTATTTTTTTGTTAGATATTTTATGTAAAGAGAGTTAACTATAAAAAAAATTTCACCATAAATGCCTCATTCCATATGATTGGGATGGGGGAAAGTTCTGCTAGTCATTCTTGTTTATTACAGTTTACAGAGATGCGCATGTTACTTTCATGGGGCTATGCAGCTACTCATATATACCAACTGTTATATTTTTGACTTTGCCTCCATAAATCCAATGAGATAATAATAATAATAAGGAAAATCACATAGTGAGAATAACTGCTTTTTTTCTAATCTTTAATTTTCAGTTAGTTTTGATTTTAAAGTTGAAAGCTCAACAGCTTATGCAAGTCTTGAACAATGAATCTTCAATGAATATGAAATATGCTCTTTTTCATGTTTTTAAATGTATAATTCTTTGCACTGGTTTTACTTGTTCCACTACAAGGGAAATATTTGGGCTATAATGTTTTGAAAAGAGTGTCAGAAACAAAAACTGGTAGTACTTCTAAATGTAAGTTTATATTTTATTGCCAATGATTCCTGAAGTCAGTTGGAAAACAGAAAGAACCAAGTTTGTGAGTTTATTTTGCAGCAGTTTTGGTCACTGAATTTATTACATGTTCATTAACATTCATTAAATAACCTTGCTTGCATATTAGTCACCATCAAGAAGTACTGTGCTGACCATATGTACTGATAATGAAAATTTTATTTCAGATGGATTATAGAAATTATATCAGATCTTGCTTACGTCTAATTCAAATGTACTGATATGAACAAAGACTTCTATTAACTATAGTGATTTCTTACATTTTCAGATCTCTGGGGCCATTCTAGAGTTCTGCACTACTGCAAAAGTTTCAGTTTAACTAGGCTAACTGATAGGGCATACTTGGTATCAAGAGTAATATGAGAGCGTGCTTTCAGGTTTCTGCCGAGGCAAAAAGATCAAGATGTTCACCTTGACATCTTGTTTTTTTAGCAATATTGGATCCAAAATATTGAAAGCAATAGCCATGCTGTGTAGGCACAAGCCTTTTTTTAATTTACACTGGAAAAAGCAATGCTTCACCGAGGATAATCTTGTATAGTAAAATATATTTTGTCGAAGTTCAGCCTGGGGCAGAATCACTACTGTAAATTTTCAGTCCTACTTCACATTCTTTTCACATACATCTACAATTAATATAACTCCCTGTGGCTTACAGGTGGTCCTTGTTGGATCATCAAGAAAACAAATCAATTATGCCCCATTGAGTTTGATGTAGCGTTTCTTTATACAGTCATTCATCTACTACCATGGTAGTAATAAATTGGTGAAACATCAGAAACCGTCTCTCCCTCCAGAAATGAAAAAAATAACAGATCTCATGTTGTTCACACTTAGTGATAACGTTATCAGAGTCTTTTTGTTTTGGACTCAAGATAGAGCATGTGCTACACAGTACATGTGACGCCTTAATCACAAGTGTTCTCCAGTAATGACAGCTTAAACATAACAGAGTCCAAAACTTTCTGCCCTGAAAGACAGAGAGCTGTCAGAGGTAAAATCTGAGAAATCTTCATCTTAGTAACCCTCTGTTTTGAAAGGTAAGTGTCCTTCAATAACAATTTTTAATTAGGAAAAAAAACCTTCTGCTTTTAACTTCATTAATGTGCTCTTTTAACACACCTCTTCTTGTTGTATATCTTTAACGACAGTGAAATGTACATATACAGCGTTTATGATTTGATTTAATACTCTTTTGAAATGAGAAAGTTATTAAACATCAATCATGTTGCAGCTAATAAATAAGAGGAATCACAGGAGCAAAAGCCCATGTGGCTCTTTAATGCAAAAATATTTATTATGTGATACTATTAAATGAATTACAGGAACTAAACCTTCAGTTCATTACAAAGGTCCATATGGGAGTAATGAGATCGATAATAGATGCATATTGTATGCGGGACTCTGCATTTCTATTTGAGTATTACATAAAAATTATACCTTTAAATGATTCAAGGAATTGAATACAAGTCAACAAATTGATTACAATGCAATGAATGAGTTAAAAATTAATAAACTGACATTTTATTGTACAGTTGGATAGAACATTTAAAGAGAAGATATTTAAGCAGTAAGTGCTGTGAAATACGCATGCTTATGAGAACAGATACTTCTGCTTTGGGTTTTGAAACCTGTGAGGGCAGATTCTGTGTAATGGAGGTGAAGCAAGGGGGAGAGAGGAATGTGAAGATGAAGTAGCCAAGAGAACTTTGAATTTACTTTCACAATTTTTGTAGCTTTAGCTAATGCCAGAAGGTGTCACCATTGACACCAGTACAGAAGGACCAATAAGGGGAAAGAAAGCCATAGAAAAGAGGAGGGCTGCATGTTGAGAGGAAAAAGATTTTATTTTTTTTTATGCATACGTCCATCAAAACCTAGCAGCCCGCAGTGGTGGGAAAGATACATAATATGATAAAGCTTGCTAACCAGCATGTGTGATTGAACAAACCAACGAAGAGATAACATTTGAAAGCTTTACAGCTTGGAAAGCTGTTAGCAAGCTGGTGTCCCCTTCATCATTTTTAATTTTACTTTTACTGCCCTTCATTTGCTTTGACGGGTTGATGTTGCCATGGTGCAGTTGAAATTCTCATAAAAGTGCTGTTACCCTTTCAAGATGGCTATTTTTTTCCTAGGGTTTATACCACATTTTATAGTTATGTCAGAAGGTTTACTTGGTTTATGAATTCTCTGAGCTCTGAGATTGCTCTGAAAACTCTGGGTTGCAGTTCAGCTTTCGTGTTTTAATTTGTGAGATTTAACAACCACTACATCAGTTTCTTATATACCTACATAATTACAAAACTCATTTAAAATATATCCTTTTGTTAATGAGGATGACATTTCAGCTTGTCCCTCACCTCTTTGATCTCCAGTTACTTTGAGGGAAAAAAAGCAAACACTTTTTTCTCACTACTGCTATGAGGTTCCTTTTTATACTTATTTCCCAATTTTAAAACGATTTATTTAATGTAGGAAAATAATTTTAAAAGATACTTTTGCTCTTTATGAATTACAATACCATGTGCTCATAGCGATGCTCTTATGCATGTAGTGGAAGTTGATTCATGTCAAATGTGATTTGGTCCCATGGTGCCTTTGTAATCAACTAACTTCCCTTTTGCCTGCTCTGTAGCAGTTCAGATTAGGGATCTATGAAATGAGATGCTTGTCAGTGGTGCTGTGAGTTAAACCTTTTGCAAGACATGTCTTAAAACCAACATACATGATTTGGTAAATCTGAAAGTCTGTTAGTCATTAGATACTGTGTTATATGACCCTTACTCAACGTGAACAATAGCCTCACTTCACAGTTTGTGTGGGACTTTGGGGAGGAAGATGCTGGAAAGGGCAAGAGGAGTGTGAAGTATGACTCAGTATGAAAAATGATTTCAGAGCTGGGCCCTGCTACGTTAAAGTTCAGAAAAATAGTTCATGAAAGATAAGCCCTGTAAGGGCAGCTGGTGAGATTCACCCGTTCACTACCATTTTTGTTGTTGTTTTGAAGGAAAAAGTGAGTTTAATAAGTGAAATGTAGCTGACTTTCATAGCAATACTGGTGTTAGGAGAAGGAAGGAAAGTTCCAGACACAGTTCTATTGACTTCATATTTATTTCCTTCTGCAGAGTTAAAAGCAAAAATTTAGAACTCCAATTTTGCAATCTCTTCCAAAAAGTCCTCTAGTAAGGTTCCGGAAAAGATATTAAACTGTGTGATTAAAAGCAGTTCAAACTAATCCAGAAATGAATTCATGTTGCATCCGATCATAGCTTTTGAATAATCAAAACTTTAGGCCTGCTCAGACTTTGCTTGTTCTAACTTCCAGCACTAAAGTAAAATTAAAAGAGCAAACAGTATTTAAATGACAAATAACAGCCAGTAAGCAAATAGAGTAATACTTGTAATCAGCTGTACAAGTATTATCAGATGCATCAATTCCTTTAAGTACTTTGGTGAAACTATGCATTGAGGAACAACAGTCAGGTATAATTTCATGATGCTTTGGGGAAAGCGTACAGAAAATCTCAGATATCTAGACTGCAGAAGACCTACAATATATATATATAATACATAGTCTAGATCTTACAAGAACAGCTATTATTACTGCCTTCCACAGCTTTGCTTTTATTTTCCTCCACTTGATGATTTTATGCTATAGTGTACCAGCCAGTACAGTCATCTGTATTTATGCATAGCACAAGCACTATTTCCTCACATATGACTGAGTTATATCCTGTAAGTGGTACAAGAACTCAAGTAGTTTTTCTGGATTTGTTATGTACTGAATTAGTCTGTCATTTGATTGACACTTTTAAACCCTTGTCATTTAGAAGAAAGCTTGTCTTAGAAATATGAAAGATTAGAAAATTGCATCTAGGTATGCCAGTCATGTAACTATAGATCTGATCGGTCATCTGAATAAGGAACATTCATTTGCTCCTATTTACATTTGTAATTTAGAGAGAACTGAAAGGAAAGTGAAAAACAAATGCTCTTGATTCAAAAGTATTATTACAGTATCATTTTTTGTATTTTTATTCTTCCCCCTAATTTAATAGGTTGGTTCCCTTAGCTCTTAGCACAGTACTATGTAGCTCAATATTGTTATTTTGAGTTGAATAACAGTGTAAATGTCATCAAAATCCTGATCTGTCCTTAAAACAGTATCATATTGGTTTGGTCTCTTGTAAAATATTTTCCTCCCTAATTGCCTTTTCATTCAATCAGAAGACTTACAGTGGTAACCATGGCACAGCTGAAAAACAATTCATCGTATCAGTCACAGACTCTCATAATAAAGCACCTTAATAAGACCAAGTTCTGTACTTCTTGAAGGCACAAGATAAATTGGGTTCATAGTCCATTATTTGAACAAGGGTATCTGACTTATGGCAAATCTATCTGAAAGAGTATTGTAGAATTGTATTTTATCTTTAAGAAATGTGTTTTCTAAAAGTAAGATATTTACTTCTGTTGCAGTAAAGGATTTAAACAGAAGAAATCTTTCTAATGTTTGCTGAATCATGTGAGAATGATGAGGTAGTAGAGAGCCATACATCAAACAACATAATGTTTTATTTTATTTCAAGAGGGAAGGCTGAGTACAGAATGCCCAATGGTTTTGCCAAGAGTACACACTCTCTTCCTTATTTACCAAGCTAGATATACCATGAAGAAGGTGACAGGCCCTCTTAAACTTTTTCTGCTGCTGAAATTTACAGATGTGCACATTTACTTTTTCTTTTGTAAGGAACATCAGAATGTCAGTGCCAGAGACTGCATTTTTCCAGCTCTCTAGAGCAGCCATGGTGTAAAGGGAAGGAAAGCATCTATTTTTTTCTGCACCTACCCCATCAGTTTGTCCTCTTTATGAAGTAAAGAGCTGGCAATGGGTGTAAAGAGAACTCTGGCTTTCTTCCTAAGCTTGTTTTTTGTTTCCTTGCTCTATAGGAACAGTTAACAGGTAACACAGGTAGGACTTATTTCGGTAGCCATTTTCTAATTAGGGGTCTTCTACATCAAGTATTAAACAAACCAACACCAAGAACTCATTCTCTGTGTGCCTGTGAGGCATCATCAGGCAACTACTGAGTTTTACTGGAGGAGATTCAGACTTACAGTTTAATATATGAAAAATGCTATACTGCACTGAGATTTCCTACACAAGTTCCTTTGGCCTTGGTTCAAATAACAAAATCAGATTTAATCTTCCCATGTAAATACTTGCTCCTAATCTTAACCAGAAACATCAAGATGTTTACGACTTAGCCAATGTTTTATTGATAGTTCCCGATCCACGAATAAGATACAGATAAGATTTGAGCTGGCCTGGGTGTCTCTTTATAAAAAGTTTCTTAAGAGATCTTAAGAAATGAGACATTTTTGCTTCTACCTTACCATTTCCTTCATTTCAGTGCTTTGGAGTTTGTGCCTGTAATTTTAAACTTCTGCTTTATGAATAGGGCTTTTTCACATAGAAATAACAGGTCAGGTATGTTGAGTGGAAAAAAAAGTGGTTATTGTAAGATTGTGGCTCTCTATTCTTGCTATGTTTTCTAATACTCTATTTCTGTATATGATTTTACTTTCTGTGTACAGAACAAATGAACTGTGCTCAATCACTCACAGTCTCTTTGATCGTAGTGAACAGGCAGCCTGTAGAATGACTGCAAAGTCACTGAAGTGAGTTTGAGACTGAGGAACAAGAGTAAGGTGAGCCGTTAAACCCTACCTTCATTTGAGGCTACTGTAAGTAGGGTTCTGTAACCATCAGAATGTTAACAGCAGTTGAGTTCAACTGTACAATTTCTCCCTGTCATGGATACAGACTGTCTACATAGCCAGGTGGAGACAGTGGACCACTTAAGTCCTTCTGGTTAAAGCAGCTTTGATTCAGAGCAATAGATGTGATGTTGTAGGCAGTTACAGTGATTTTTAGAATACCTGCACCAGAAGTGATAGATGACAAAGCAAGGAGACCAAGGAAAGTCCTCACAGATGTTTCTTGGAACCGTTAATATTGTGATTGGGTGTCTCTGTCCTCTTGCTTGCTTGAATAAGGAATAGTTCAATTCTTTTTTAAATACTAGTCAAGATGTTGTGCTGCTAACAAACCAGCAAAGTTTTGTGGCTCTGTGATTGACATGACATTACTGATGCAAGTGAGTATTTTACAATAATAAAAATTTTACTGATATCCAATATCAATGGTATGATTAAACACAAAATAATATATATGCTATCATGATGGAAATAGAGGAAATATTATCTCTGGGAAAATATATGCTTGGAAAAAAATGCCACTAGTGTTGGTTTTCCATCAAAAACTTAAAAAACATTATATTTACCATATTGATAATACAGACCTCATCTTATGCTTAAATAACATCCTGCTGAGCTCATTTATATTGACAGAATGACTATCATAAATGGCAGGATCATTATCACAGCAACAGTTGAATGTAGATCGAGCTCTGTTAGAGCTATCCTTCTGTTTTATGTGCATGTGAATGTTGATACGGTTGGCCTCTAGTCTAGAGGCTTAAAAACTGAAAATAGTAGTACTAGATAGACTTTATTTGCTTGTTTATATAAGATACATGTTTCTCTAGGATAAGGCAGTGATAGAAATTTTGGGGATGATCTGTATTCAGAGATATGAATGATTGTATTTCATCATATTACTAGACCGTTCTGAATAGAGGTTAGGCTTGCCCAAACAGCAAAAACAAAGAAATTGTGCTGTTTCAATTCTGAATCCAAAGCTGTCTGATTTCTGAGTCCTGAGATTGTAATTTTCTTCTCAGTTTTTCTTCCCTAACCTTTGTTGTATTTTGAATTTTCCATGTCTGGCTTTACATCCAAGGTTTCCTAATATTGGAAGTTTGAGGATCTTGGGAGTATGTTTCTGTTGAGGACCTTTTCTTGAAATAAATTTATCACTCATAGCTGGGTGGACTCTGGTGCAGCTGAAGTGTCTGATACTAAGGCAAATGACACTGCTTGAAAATGATGGCCATGAAATGTAAGTACACTGCAAATCACTCAGCTGCAAAGTCTTGGAATAAAAGCACTGCAGAACTGATGTATGGACTGATGCTGCCATTTAATGTGGTTTCCCAGCAAACCTTTCATAAAATTCATGACTGTAGCTGACCTCTGTTACTGTGTTCCTCTTAGGGGGAAAAAAAAAGAGCTATAACACAGCTCTCGAAGGCAGTGCACTGAAAAGTGATGCGAAGCAAGGTGAAAGGAATCATGTTCACTTCACCACAGACAGTAGAGGTGTGCCTGTAGTAAAACAGTTGATTAAATGTCACAGCATATTCGACAGCCTTCCAGGTTGACAAGGTTCTCTTCTGACTGGCTTCAAAGTGGGAGGCTCATTCAAATCCCATTACTCGTGAGAAGTCCAAAATTGCTTTACACTTAAGAAAGTAAAAGCAAAATCTGCAGTCGGTTGCCACCAACAAACATACAGCTTCTTTACATTATTGTTACTATAACATATGAAACGTGATGCTGGTTATACTGTTTTGCTCTTTTATTAGATACAGTTATTTGGCTTCTGGCTTTTGTGTGGCTGTGAGTGCTGATGTTTCCTGAAAGCAGCCATTCTGGTCCATCCTAGAAAGTCTTAGCTTCTTGTTCTGTGCTACTTTTCATGTTCATCATAGTTTAAAGACAAGGGACAGTTGCTGATGTTATATATTAAGTTAAAGAATGCCACAGCAAGCTGAATCAGAGAGGCTAAGGGACTGATCATCATGTCTGAGTCACTTCCAAAGAGAGTGGATTGGAGCGCAGTGGGGGCAAAAATAACAGCTGGAGGGATTCTGGTACCATGATAATGTGGAAAGAAGCAAATTGTATCTAAACAGACAGATGCCATCTAGATGGCACATTTTAAAGAGGAGACATGCTGAAGAAGTCCTTGTTTTCCTCCTGACTCTGTGTAAAAAGGTAAATGCAAATCCAACCCCTATTCCTACTTTCCTATCTTTCAACTTCCTACCTTCCTCAAAGGAAGTTCCTTTAAAATATGAGAGCTGAGAAGACATAATCTTTCATGCTGTGATTTGCTTATTTTGTAAAAAACAACTCGCCTCAAAGGAAAGTTATCAGTTACTAGTACACACTGTTCTTGCTATCACCAACTAAAAATAATTTAGCTCTTTCATTCCCTCAGATCACATTAGTAAACAAATCTGTGCATAATGGTTTTGTCCATGTATTAATCTATACCCACCTGATGAAAATATCTTGTGAATAGAAATTGAGGAGACTGTGTTGCTCTTTATCACCTCTGTGATTTTGATACCCTCACTATCAGTAGAGCACGCCACAGTGTATTTGATTTGTAGGAGGTGATGTATTATTCCCCAGCTTCTGTGGCAAAGTTGAGAACAATTGCTTTCTTCTCCTTACCTCCAAGTTCCCTCTTTTATTGCTTATGTATACGTGTGTATATAATGAGGAAGGGCAGGAAGAAGATGCAGGAAAGAGTGTGTTTCCTGAGAGGTAATGAATGCATCTTCTCCTAGGGCAATAGAGTTTGCCTAGTGAACAAAGTGCCTGAACAATTTTTTGCAGATCAGCTACCAAAACTGTTCTCCCTGGTAATGATGTAGTAATACACAGTGGAAGCTGAAAGTCAGAGCTTCCACTACTCCATCCCATTCCCAGCCCAAACAAGCTGTACATATAGTAATACAGTGAGATATTGTAAAAAATATATATATACTATATAATTAATTTGTTTTATTCCTGTTTTCTCTGGGCTATATACTCCTTGACTGTGGCTTTATTTACTCCAAAGGTATTCTCACTTTGTATCTATTTTCTTTAACTTGTAGCTCTAAGGTCATGTCTAAGTACAAGATGTTCCTTCCAGAGATGAATTATGAATGGTAACAACTGGGCTGTACAAATGCTTCTTTTCCTCTCCACTATTCTGAAAATCTAGCATGGAGAAAGAAGTCTCATTCAGCTTAATCTCTCTAAATTCAGATTCTGAGGTTGATGTCATTACTTTGATGTTTGAGTAAATTACAGTAGAACAGCTGCAAGGAGAAGCAAAGCCATGCTCAAATTATAATTCTCCGGGATGAGATTTTTTTTTTTTTTTTGTAGCCACTAAAATGTAAGGAATAAGATTCCATTTATTTTTAATTTTGTGAGATTATTTTTCAATAATTTCATATCATTGTTTCTATTAAAAAATAATGTTTTGATTCACAGACAGTGTTAGGGACTGTGCATCATGCTGGCATAATCTGTACTGTACCAGGACATTAATCGAAGTGTAAGAGTTAGGACTACTGTTCTAAATATTTGTTTCGTGAAGACAGAGGGTTTTAACATCCATTCAGCACAAGTGATTAATAGAAATTGAAACAGAGGAGTACCACACTCAGCAGATCCTCTTTCTTTTCTTTCTTCTGGACAGTATAAATGTGCTGGTGGTGCTAAATGCCTTCATACATAAGTGAGTACAAAAAGATTAGTCTTTAATTATTTCTGGCATATGTCCTTTAAATTCAAAGTCTGTAAATTGCAATGGGCAAAGGGTAATATGTCTTAACAGGTTACACCTCCCAAAGGATTTGTTGATTGACATCAAAATTGTTTCCCCTCCCTCTTTTCTGACTGACAGAATGGCAGGTGTGAAGTGATGGCAGTGTGCTGTAATAATGTGTCAAAAGACCTTAAATCAAGACTAATGTGGCTTCAGTGATAAGCTCCCAAACATTTGTATGGCAGAAAAGGGGACTGTAGGGCAGATTCATCTTGGGATTATTATATCTTTGCATTCTCTGAAAGTGCTTTTTAGTTAGGGTACTTGGAAGGTTATGGGGTAAAAGTTCTATTAGTATTTTTTCTTATGAAGTGGTAATCAGGAGAGACAAACATTTCCATGCTTGCTACTCTAACATGAAGAACTTATTTGCATCTAGTGTTTTCTTTGCACAGCAATCTTTTATTAACAGTGCAATCTAGAACTTGGAATAGAAAAAATACACTTGTTTCAGCAACTGCCCTGCCTTAGAACAAAGCACAACATTTAATGCTTGAAGAAACACTAGAAAGGCAGTAAGCATAAAAAAGGGTGAATACTGCAGAGAGATTCATATAAGCCACCTCTGAGGTGTAGTTTGTACAGTATTTCTTAACATACAGTGAAAAAGAACTCTGAGTTGAAGGGATGATGAGCTCATTTTACTCTAAAAGAGTGGATCTTTGCATACGTAAATATATATTAAAAAAAAGAACAAAATGTCACAGCAGCTGCTGTACTCCAATAAAATGGAAAAAATAAAATAAAAACAACAACAAAAATCACAAGAAAGCCAGAGACCATGTATGAAGTCCAACAATGGTCTGAATTCTGCCCAAGGGCAGAGAGACTTTCTCTGACCTTCCCAATGATTCAGATCTGTTTCTAATTATGAGGGTACTTGAGAGGAGTACTTGGGAGTACCAAATGCAGGTTTTTGTGTGCAAAATTCAAAATGCTTTTACACATTTTTACAGTGTCTCTCAAGACAAGAGATCTTGCATTTCTTTTACAGGTTTAGCTAGAATGTTATGAATTTTAATGAGGAAAAAATGGTAGTCCTGTTGATTATTTCTCTTCTTTGGAAAGCAATTTTTGTACATTAAAACTGTAGGGCATTCTAAGATAATCATTATCCAGAGATTTTCATGTTGAAAATTTATAGAAAACATGAGATAGGTTATTTGTACTGTCTATTTAAGTAAAAGCTTTTCTATATTAATAAATGCAAGTATATATATAATATTTATCTGTATAAGCAAACAGGAAAGCCATTTCATGATAGGTACAAGGTGGAAAGACAGGGATTTTTCCCTTTAAGTTTACTGGAGTTCATTGAGGATAATTTCCTGATCAGACCAACCGGAGGTGAAGTGTTACTGGACCTGGTGCTCTCCGATGCAGAGGATATCGATATCATCAAAGAGATTAAGATTAGAGGCAGCCTGGGCTATAGTGGCCATGCCCTGATTGAGTTAATGATCTCAAGGAATATGGGCCTGGCAAAGGAGAGAGTCAGAACACTGAACTTCAGGAGAGCAAATTTCTGGCTGCTGAAGGAATTATTGTATGAGATTCATGTTGGATATTAGGAACAATTTATTCTCAGAAAGAGTATGATGGCTTTGAAACAGGCTGCCCAGGGAAATGGTGGAGTCACCGTCCCTGGAGATGTTTGAGAAAATGGTAAGTGTGTCACGTAGGGACATCTTTTAGTGGGCTCAGTGATCTTAGTGGTCTTCTCCAGCCTTTATGATTCTATGACATCACCTAATAAACAGTCCTTAGGGACAGAGGAATGAAGTAGAGCTGGGAGCCCTTTAAGGACACCTTTCTGAGAGCACAATAGCTCTCCACCCCCAGCATAAGAAATCAAGCAGAGGAGCCAGGAAACCAGCATGATTGAGCAAGGACCTGTTGGTCAAACTGAAGAAAAGAAGGAAATTTACAGGCAGTGGAAGCAGGGATGGGTGGCCTGGGAAGAATACAGGGATGCCGTCCAGACATGCAGAGATGGGATCAGGAAACCCACAGTGGAGATGGAACTAAATTTGGTGAGGAATGTGAAAAATAGTAAAAAGGGATTTTACAGATACATTGGCTCAGAAGAGACAGACAAAGGAGAGTGCACTCCCTCTGATAAATAAGAAGGGAGAACTGCCTTCAATGGACACAAAGAAGACTGAGGTACTCAATGAGTTCTTTGCCTTGATCTTCACTAGCAGTCAGGCTTCTCATGCCTCTCATGTCCCTGAACCTCTAGATGTGGGGTCAGGGGAAGAAAAATCCCTCCCACTGTAAGAGCAGACCAAGTCCAAGACCACTTTGTGGGTACAAGCCCATGGGGCCAAATAACATGTATCCCAGCATCCTGAAGAAACTGGCTGATGTGGTTGCCAAGAAACTCTCCATCATATTTGAAAAGTTCTGGCTGTCAAGTGAAGTCCCTGGTGACTGGAAAATGGAAACATAACTCCCATTTTCTATAGTGGATTGATGGCATCAGTGGACAAAGAGCAATTGATGTCATCTACCTGGGCATATGTAAGGCCTTTGACATGGTCCTGCACCTCATCCTTGTCTCTAAATTGGAAGATGAAGATTTGAAGGCTGGGCTATTCAATGGATAAGGAATTGGCTGGATGGTCACAGCCAAAGGGTCAAGATGATCAAGGGCTCTATATGCAGGTGGAGGCCAATGATGAGAGATGTCCATCTTGAGACTGGTGCTTTACAACATCTTTATCATTGACATAGACAGTGGGATTGAGTGTACCCTCAGCAAATTTGCTGAGTGGAGACGTTGACATGTTGACATAATAGAAGGAAGGGATGCCATCCAGAGCAGTCTGGACAGGCTTGAAAAGTGGGCAGACGAGAATCTAAGGAGGTTTAACAAGGCCAAGTGCAAGGTGTTGCAGCCTGTATCCTAGGCTGCATCATAAGAGGCCAGCAGGACAAGGCAGGTCCCCCTCTACTGTGCCCCTGTGAGGACCAATCTGGAGTACTGTGTCCAAGCCTGGAGTCCCCAGCACAAGAAAGATGCAGAGCTGTTGGAGTAGGTCCAGAAGGGGGCCACGAAGATGCTTGGTGGGTGGAGCACCTCTCTTGTGAACAAAGGCTGAGGGAGCTGGCTTGTTCAGCTTGGAGAAGAGAAGGCTGTGGGAAGACCTGATTGCAGCCTTCAAGTACTTGAAGGGAGATTATAAACAGGAGGGAGGCTGACTTTTCACATGGCCTGATAATGATAGGACAAGTTGGAATGGCTTTTAAGTAGAAGACAGGAGATTTAGGTTAGATGTTGGGTAGAAATTTCTCCCTCAGAGAGTGGTGAGGTACTAGAATATTTTGCCCAGAGAAGCTATGGATGCCCCATCCCTGAAGATGTTCAAGGAGAGGTTGAATGGGACCCTGGGCAGCTTGATTTGGTGGGTGGCAGTCCTGCCAGTGCCAGAGTGTTTGGAAATAGATGATCTTTAAGGTTCTTTTCAGTGTAAGCCATTCTATGATCTACACAAGATGAAAAGGATGGATGGAAAAGCATCAGTGTTTTACAAATGATGTCATGGTTGACACTGAAATGTGCTGGCCAGCACAATCCAGTTGGTGCTGATTAAACATAGAAATACTTTGCCAGTGTGGAGGGTGTACAAAGGTTAAATTAAAAACTCTGAGTACAAACGGCAACAGAGGCTAATTATTTCTTCGGCCTTAGACAACATCACTGTGGGTAAAAGGTGAACCATCCTGGCAGGACAGGTGTGAGATACTTCCAATATTTACTCGTGTACAACTCCTGACCTTTGAGGAAATAGAGGTTTTAGGTTATCAGGACTCTTCAGATAAATTAAACTGAAGATAAAACAATTTAAGAGCTTTATTTAACACTTGTATGTGCAGTATCTTGTTCCAGGCTCAAACCAGCCAAAATAATTGGTCTTTCTTTGTCTTGAAAGAAGCATATTTTTGTGTTTGTTGTTGTTGTACAATGTGAGATTATTAATTGTTAGATTGTCTCTCTTTTTAGTAAAAGTATTACAGAAATGCACTATGGTCAAGTTTTAACTTCCCCCTAAGCAGCCTTTTCAGGAAATGGTTCTTTTGGAGAAGCTGGTAAAATTTGACAATAATCTTAAAACTCATTCTTTCCCTCTGAAGCTTTACTTAATCCCCAGGAAGTAAATCTAATCACTGAACTGAGAAATTGAGCCTTTAGATATGTTTTTAACTACACATCTTAGTGAAACTTAAGTGTCACTTCTATGGGGTTGGTTGCTTGTGTGTTTATGTATACTAAGAAAGCAAAAAAATGTATTTTTCATGCTTAGAGATTTATTTTTCTATGCTTATTTCAAAATAGGACTGGCATATAGAGACTTTTTTTTTTCCATTACGAGAACTACAGTTAGCAGGCTTTCTTCTTTAGATGACTAATGACCACCACAAGTGTCCTCACAGTAGTGAAGCTTGTTTCTGGAGCCAGAAAATACTTGGTTTTGCTTACAAAGACAGTGTGTGCCTCTTAAGTTGTGTTTATCTTTATTTGAATTGTTTCTTTATTCTTTTCTTTCTTTAAAGACAATTCACATCTCTGACTTTTGACACAGTCTAACCATTGCTGTGGGGTGAGGCAACAGAAATTTCCCAAATCTAGGCATTCACTTTGCATTAATTAAATCTCTGTGTGCTTCTCTCAGCTCCCCTCTCTTCTAATCCTAGTGATTTTTGTGCTTTCTAAAATCAAGCTGTTTCAAAGATGAATAAATCTGTATGTCAAACCCACCCTCTTCCCCACAAATACACATTTGAATATGAATGTCAAGGCCTGTGCACATGCTTAGTTTCTGTATGAGAGCATTCTTCCTATCTGGAGAAGCGATTTGACTTCTCTGTATTGCATTAGACCACTGTCATTAATGACAGAGGTGTCATTTTGATGTGATCTGTGAGGCAGTAGAAGCTTTGAAGTTGAAAGATAGAATAGACATGGATAAATTGTGCTCTGAGTATGCTTCTATTGCACTATTATTGCTGGCAATTATTTTACCAAGTGACACGTCTGATAAAAAGTCATCCGCCTTGCTATGGAAAGAAATCACAGTTCGCTGAAGCACATGGTAGATCTGTCGATTTTAAAGCCTGACAAAAAGCTTATTAGTTTTGGCCTGATCATTCTGCACCAATCTTGAACTCCTTTACAATTGTTCTCCCAGTTCCCTTTGTTTTCAGTTAGTTTCCTTTTCTGAGATAACACTTTTTCTTTATTTTAGTGTTTGACCATTTGCTATCTATCTTCTCCCCCATACTTCTTTCCCCAGCACAAGCTTTGCTAATGATGTTCCTCACCCCTCCCTTAAATGTCTTGAGCAATATTTATTTCCTCGTTGGTCTCATAAAGTGGTATTTTTACATTTTTTTTTTAATCCACAGAGCATGTGAAGTCTACCTTCTACATAAAAATACCAGCAGAGCCCAGGTAATTAAATTTTATATTACTTTTAAGTTAGACATGATACAGATGTGTTCCTTCAGCTATGCATCGTGGGTGGAGAACTGTGTTGTAGTGTACTGGTATTGTGAAGATCCACCTAAAGTAAAGGCTTCAAATAATGGGGAGCATGTAGAGCTACTGGCTAAATTCTGAGTGGAATTTATTTGTATTTAATCATTTTCTTCGATGTCAATGTGCCTGTGACGGGGGAAGAGGGGACAACAGTATGCAAGCAGGAATCCCTTAAGTCAAATCTCTGATTGAGAAAAACATAAATGGAAGTACATGTCTAAGAACTTAGGGTAACAGGGCAAAATAAAATATTCATAATTCATCATGAGATATTTCTTTTTCTGACTAGACAAAGAAACCAACAAATAAATAAAGCCAGATGTTTTATAGCAAGAAAACAATTACATTGATAGATATTTTGAAGATATTATGAAAATGAGATAGAATGAAATGAGACAGCCGTAGAACTCATGGAAAGTGAACACAGCTTTGGATTATGCTCTGTGAGATTTGGACACTGTCATGGTTTTATGATTTTCAGTTATTGGTATTCCACATCATAACATCATGTAGTGTCCAGCAATAGGTCAGTGTAGAATAGCATGAGCTTTACCAGAATTGTACTACTCAGTCTGGGGGATTTAAATATTGAAAGTTTTACAGACAGTATTATTTTTGCTCTAAATTAATGGTCTTATTCAAGCCTTTACAATTACGCCTTCACAGCATTTATCACCAAGGGACAGGTGATTTAACTGACCGGAGAATCTCAGTCCCACTAGAAGCAGGCCTGTAGGTCAGAGGTGTATTGATATAAGAGTTGCTGGAGGATGATGAACTAATCCTGCAGCCTCCAACAACACTAAATTGATTACAAGAGACATACTAGAAAAAAGAAAAATCAGCTACCTATGCAAATTATACTGTAGATATAGTTATCATTGTGACTGCAAGTACTCTTTTTTTTGAGGGAGGGAGGGGGCAAGGGAATGGGAGGGATGGAGGGCTGGAATTACATCATAGCTGAGGTCACATATAAACTCTCCTGTGGTCACTGTGCAGCACACCACAGTGTTTTAGAGGTTTTAGAGGGATAATGGGAATAAAGTTTGTATCCATCTCTCCCAAGATTCATATGTGCTGTTGTCTTGATGTGTAAATGACACTGTTTTGTAGACGACTTGTCTGATCTGTGTTCTTCAGGTGTATTTTAACAGTAGAAGGAAGTAATATAAGTATTAACATACAACTTATGGTTACACATCATAGGGGTAAAAGCAAGAATGTCTTTCTGATAGAATGTGGCATTATTTTTGCTAGGAAAGTGTGTTGTAGCTTGGCATACTGTGACTCTTGCTTTTTTTAAAGGATCCCTAGGTATATCTTGGAATTTCCTAACAGAAGTGTATTAAAAATATGTTTTACAACAAAGCGTAGATTTTCACATTATTTATATAGACAATTTGACTTGCTTTTTTCAAGAAAATGACATGAGGCTGAATAGCTGGCTTTAATAAAAGGTGTAAATGAGAAAGGACAATGAAGCTTAGAGATTTTCCTGCACCTGATAAGCAATTGGTTTCATCCTGGGATGCTTCTCAGTGAGATTTGAGATGTCAAAGAAGTATTAAAAAGCCTAGCTTGATGATTTCCCCACAAGATGCCCTGCAGGCATTCGAGTATGCAGTAAGAGGGCTATTTTTTCAAAGTCCAGCTACAACAAATTGAATCAACTTATTGTAAAAAGTTTCAGTGCTTGGCACTATGATCTTCCTTGCAAATTCTTTGTACAGATTCTAAGCCCCAGAAAGCATCTGCAAAACCTAAAGTGATGAATTGATGTATTCTTGCAGAAACTGATCCAATGCTGCAGGGAAATTATGAATGCTGAAGCAATTAGTGAATTTAAAAGGATTTCTTTGTCATGCTTACCATCCATACAAACACCTGAGTTACCTAGCTACCAAAATCTCTACCCAGCTCTGAATTCCCTCTTATATTAAACTTTCCCAACCATAATTGTCTCCACACTTAAGTATCTCTTTTCCCTCTCCTTCCAGGCTTATGTTCAGTCCATGTGTTTTGTAATAATTTGATTTGATTTTCTAAAATGCTGTGTATCAGCAAGCCATTCAACAGTATGAGGCTGTAGGTCAGGTCGCCTAACCTAATTACTTTCTGGGTTTCTCTAAATTCCACTGTCTTTCACATTTTTTATTTCTCCTTTGTAAGTATGATGAAAGGATGGAAGTTTGTATTTCCTGAGTAGAATATTGTAGAAGCAATGAAGTTTGTGCATTATGAAAAGACACAACAGAGATGGCTGATCACGTGCAGTGTGGAATTGGAAATTAAGTTTACAGCGCCCTTCAAAAAGTGTATCATAAGGAAAAGTTATCTATGAAATGTTCTCTTCCTTAGCAGGAAAGTGTTATATTTGTACAAATCAACAACTTTCTTGTCTTTAACTGGTATTACAAAGTTATCTTTAAAGTAAAGGAAGCAGTACTGTTTCCATCAATTACAGACATTAAAGAATCATGATCCTTGCTTTTAAAAAATGTTTGCATTTGAGCTGTAAACTGGGAGGGTGGGAGAGGAGAGGACACTTAACTCAGCCTGCATACATGGATTATGCATTCTACGTTTAAAGCCTATGATCTATGCTTAAACCAACAATTATTGGTTTGTTCTTTACTGTACCTTGAGGTAATGCATTTCATTGTATCTAATGTCCAACAACAAGTTAGAAGTGTGCTGGATAACATTTGAATGAATACAATGGAAAAAAAAATCTGTTTACAGTTTCTCAACAGTAAGAAATTTCAAATACAAAAGGTTATTTTACAAATCCTTACTGTGATTTGATTTGCAGTCCTCTTTGGAGAGTCTAAGATGACAAAAATGTTAGAAATAAGAGTTTCTTCTTCCAAGCAGGAAGCAAAAGTGGGAACAGAATAAAGTCATAAAAAAGTGTTCTGGACTGTTCATCTCTCTCCAACACATCCACTGGGACACTCTGAACTGACTCTCCCACTGATCATAAGATCTTTTGACAGAGATGGAGAGTGTCTGGTTACTGGACACTAGTGTCTAGTTGCTGGAATTAAATGAGAAAGTAGAAACAGGCAAACTGCACCCAGAGGTAGATGAAAATTTTGGCATAATGGATGTTCCAAAAAGAAGTTATTATATAATATATATATATATGTTTTTAGGCCCTACGGTGAGTGGGAGCTGTAAAAGGGGAGAAGGAGTGTTTTTAAAGAGGCTGATCATATATTAGAGCCAGAAATAATTCTCAGGACCTGGCTTAGCTGCAGAAATAATACATACTTCAAGTCCTCAAGGATGCATAATTAAAGTCTTTTCTAATGTATCCACAACTGCATAAAATCTTTGCAGATGAAATCTGCCTATGTTATTTCCTGTATTATGTTTGGATATCATTTAGTTGTTCGTTCCATTCTTTTTTTCCCCCATTTTCTTTCATAGTCAGAGTTTAGTAAATACATAATGCCTTTTCGGAAGGTCTTCCAAAAGCCTTTCAGACTCACTTGCTTTATGAATGATAACATAGAACCATTACATGAAGCAAAGAAGTTCTGAATACTAATTCAGAATAATGGACTCCACAAATCCTCATGTAGGAATTGAATGTTGCTTCTGCATATAGAACTAACAAGATTAGTACTTTATTTCGTGGTCTCTTTATTGATACTAATAATTCTTTCTGGGGTTCTCTTTATTTCATTGAAAGGGGGGTCTCTGATTGTTTTCATCAACTGTCCTTTAGATATTGATGCATGCTTAGTAAGTAAATGAAGTAATTAATAAGTACCAAGACCACAGTTTCTGTATTTTAGACTAAAAGCATATTGTAAGGTTATTCTGTTTTGCTAAGAGGCCCTCAGCAAAAGAATAGCAGGTTTATCAAATATCAAAGAAGCCAGGGCCTCCACACAAGGCCAAATTGTCTCACTCTAGGATTGGGGGAGGGATACAACAGGCAGGCCGCAGGATGCTTCCCTCTGTCCTCCTTCCACACTTATCTTTATCCAAGAATCAACAGGTGTCTAGAAATAATGACCGGGTGCTGAGTAAGCAAGAGTTAGAAGTTAATTAATTAGCAATATACATGCTTAGCTAGCAACAATTTATGTTCAATCAGTATCTTTATGTTTAGTTGAGCGTCGGGAAGATTGTGAACCTGAAGTACTCAGCCAATGAGGAACCAGGGGAGGAAAAGATAAGCGTCGGGTAATAGGGCATAAAAGATGTAACACTGCTTTCTGCGGTGCGCCTGCTTGCAGGACGCCCGCCACTGCAATTGCGAATAAAATCTGCTTTTATCAGAGATACCGTCCTGATCAATTATTTGGATATTTCCAACACTCAGAAAGGCCAGTGTAAGGTAGCACAGTTACATGTGAAAAATAAGCAGTGGTGTCAGGTCTGGAGCCGGTTTCGAGAAGAAAGAGAGACAGCTAAGTGACAGAGGATAGACAGGAAAATATTATTTCCTGGATTATTTTTTCCTCTTTGTCACGGTATTATCTAAGGGTCTGCGTCCGTGACAAGGGGGACAGGCCCGAAAGAAAAAAAAACAAGGAAAGAGGAAAGGAAAAAAAATTGTCGGAGGGTAGGGGCCGGCCCCGGGCCATCCGGCGGCTAAAACAGCAGGGAAGCCGCGGACCCACACCCTGGGGAAACAAAGGGAAGAGGGGAAAGGCAGGGGACTCATAGGCGGATCTAACACAAAAACAGCGGCACCAATCTGAGGAGGAACAACTAATTTTACTAGATATATCAAAAATGAGGCTAGTAGAATTATAACAGAGAGTTTACAGGCTGAAAATCTTACACAGTAAACTGCAGGAGGACCATGTGCTTTCTCCGCCGCGCAGGAAGGAACACACCCCGCGTCTCCCACGCGGCTTCACCACCCCCTCCAACACAAAGACCCCTGGGGCGTGCACCTCCTCCCCTCCCCCTCAGAGGGCCACACCAAAAAAGGCAGTTTGCAGTAACCAGGGAATTAACTCTTTAACTGCCCGTACCTTACATGATGTAATGATGTGGAATACCGACAACAAAAATCACAAAACCATAACACTCTTGATCCCCTGATGGGGACAGTAACTGCTTTCAACGCCCTGTCAGTCACTATTCTTTAAGAGGATGAGGAGGGAAGGAGACAGAGAAAAACTAGGATAAAAACTTGGGTAATTCTATCAAATACGCCCCATGAGTACACAAATCCTTTCTTCTGGATACACTGTAGAGATTCTCTCACTTGATTTCACTGGCTCACATTTGTAACTCATCTATATCACCGTAGGGTGCAATTACATGAAAAGTTCTCTCAACAAATCCAGGCTAAGAAATTACAGGTCCCAACTGTGCAGCCTCTGCAGATTTCTACACCAGAGAGCTAACAGTCAGACATCCAGCAGGCCCAGCAAAGGGACCTGAATGAGAAGCCACTCTTTTGATTTGGGCCCAAAGACTCCCTCCACCCATGCCATGCCCCCAGCAAGGTTCACAAGCACAAGCTCATATCTCAGCTTGCTTAGCTCAGCTCTGGGGTTGGCCAGGAGTAATGTATCTCTTCCACTGTAGGACAACAGAAGCCCCACTGAATAAAAGCAGCAGGATTCACTTGTGTCCTTTGTCTATCCGGATCACAGTTTTGAGGCAATAACATGTCAAGCCTTCTGAGGCCATTCAGATGCTTTATTGCACGTTAAATCACAGCTCATATACACACACAAAAGAATAAGCTGTCAGGAGCTGCTGATGCTTCTTTCATTTTAATAGCAAGTTACATTACTTCTCTCTTCCTCTTCC
>NC_034413.1:23340672-23376288 GCF_002078875.1 Numida meleagris
GAAGGAATACTGTTAATCATGAATTCTATTATGTGGCAGGCGTTCACATAGCATGGTTGTACTTCTGTGCAGGAGGTGGTCCTTGTAGGGGTTTGTTTGGAGGCAGTCATTTTGGTTTCTGATTAGATTCCAAGAGGCTGAGCTTCTTGTAACTAGAAATGAGCTCTTGGATGAATTTCTAGAAGAAAAGTATTGCGATCTTCCAGACAAGCCAATGTGCTGGAGGTGGGAAATATAGCAATAATAATATAAATATACATATATATATGCACATAGGTTATGGCTCACTGATTCTTCCTCTGCTCTGGGAGACCGATGTTCCAAGTGCCAGCCATGGACCACTGACTTACAGAAGCCTATCTCAAAGGAAAGAAAGGAGCAGAACAAGAGAATTCCTGATTCTTTTTTTTTTTAAGATGTAAAGAAAATATTGGTATTAGTTAAAACTAATACCAAAATACTAAAAAATAGGTTGTTACAAAAAAAATAATACGAAGCATCAACATAATAAATGGACAGATGTCTGTAGTGTGGAAAAGTGACTGAAGCACTTGAAGCAGAGCTGTTTGTCTTGTGCTGATTTTGCAAGCCTAGAGGTAATCCATCGGTTTTATGCAGCTCTCTATACTGCAGATGCAATGCATGGAAATCATAGTGCCACTGCACAAGTCCTTACTAGCAGCTGGTTTCATTGCCAAATGATCACTGCATATTGATAATAAATTTTCTCTGTTCTGCATATAGCCTTCCCTGGGGTAGTGTGAAACTGGAACACCAAAATGATTTATGAAATGGAAACCTGTTTGAGAGCTCATACTAGTGATGGTTTGACAGTTGTTTGGCTTTGTTATTTTAAGCGTTTTATCGTGGTATCAGTTCCTAAAAAATAATAATAAAGGGGTGAGTGTGTGTGCACAGATATTGCCGCGGCAGATTCAAACATCCAATGTGTGAAGGTCCTGTCTTGGAAATTAATGGGTGCCAAAGAATTGAGCCTTGTGTGTGGATCTGTGGTAATTCCATTATGCGTGCAATGCTGTACTGAAAGAAGTGTTTCCTCTCTTACAAACAGTAATGAGAATTTGCAAGCTGTAACTGTTACTTGAGAGCTGCTTTCCATTGGGCCTATCTGTGTTTGTCCTGAAATCTGCATTTGGGGATGTGGAGAAGTTCGTTCTGCAGCCCTTGCTTTTGTGTTCTCACACGAGCCTTGCTCTCAGTGAGGAAGGGGGAATAGTATGGATGGTGGGCAGTCCCATGGAGCCCCGTAGGCAGGGATCCATCCTGGGGCATCCGGATAAAAACTCCAGATAACTTACTGAAGAGCTAATGTGTTTTGCAGACTAGACGCAAGGAAACAGCAGTTGTAACTTCTGTAAATGTGCCCTGGGGGGTTGAGATGTGGACTTGAGTGCTTTCAGAAAATTGAGAAAGCACTTAAAAAAGAAAAAGGAAAAAAAAAACATAGCAAGAAATGTGTGTTACAAGTAATCCATCCTTTTGCACAAAGGCAGAAAATTGCATCCATTGTGTCATGCAGGGCAGCCCTTAGAGCTAGCTCCAGAGCCCCCACAGACTGCAGAGCCCTTCCTTTCCTTGTGTTGGCGGCTGCCAGTGCTGGGCACAGGGTGAGTGGGGTGCTGCCCGGTGCCAACAGCCATGGGCTGGGCCAGAGCCTCCACCTATTTCCTGGGGGCCATCCCCCATGGTCATGGCCTTGCAGGGTAGCTGAGTGTCTGCTGACAGGGCTGGGCCCACTCCTGGGCCGATGTGGAAATGTGGAGCTGTTGGGTGCCATGTGGGTCATGTGAGCTGCTGCTGCTGCTACAGGGCTCGGTGCAGATAAGGATTAATGTTACACTGGGATTGATTGGGAGTTACTTCATTTGTTGATGTATCAGGAAATCAATTCACTGATGTAGTAGCTCGTGTGTTATTATTTTAATGCTGCTATTGCCTTCCTTGGGGCTCTGTATAATGAGATAGGAACATATTCCTAAAGGAAACCTTTTACATGTAGATCTGCACTAACAATGGTTGGAAGTGAATGTTGTTATATTTTGTAACAAAGCTGACTGTAAACAGGCAGACTTGACAATGTTTTCCAGTGACAGCAGCTTTCCTGGCTACTTTGGTATCAACATTTGGCATTATCTGGTTGCTCAGCTTGCTGCATTCTTGAATCATTTTCAGGAAAAAAAAACCTCCATAGGACTTGGATTTGGGAGCAGACAAAGATTCTTTCTGTGTGTCTTTTAATTATTTTTCTGTGCACACAGAGATGTTCCAGGAGGGTTGGTGCCCTCCTGGCAAGCGGAGCACTCTGAGAGCTCCCACAGGTACCTCTGAGGTGGGATCAAAGTGTCCCTGGGCACTGTCTGCATCCTGCAGCACTGCCACAGCTCACTGCAGTGGAGGCAAGTTCCTTTAGATCAGGTTAATTTGGGTTCCAGCAGCAGCTGTGGCTTGTCTGCAGCAGCTGCTTCAGAGTGGGTCAGGTAAGTCCTTACGTGCTGCACTCAGATGTGGCATTCCCTCTTTGCTGCATTTGAAACTAGTGAACTTCAATAAAACTGGGGAGGATGAAAGCTGAGAGAGAGCACCTTTGTAAGACCAGCTCTCAGCCTGTCCCTAAAATGGACAAGAACAGGACCGCACTTCCCCACACATCCAGCAGCATGTCACAGCCTGGTGAGGTGCCACCAGCTGGCAGTGGGCTCTGCGTTCCCACGTTGACATGAGTCACTCCGAGCTGATAAAAGCATTAGGTCTAGTCATAACTCGCCCCAGTAAAGGTTCACAATAGCTTCAAGAGACTGTCTGAGTCTGAGTTGCTTTCTGAGCTCCAGCTGTCAGTTCAGTGACAGCCAGGCTGTTCTGCACATTATCTATTTTACAGAATCGCTCACTGGTGAGCAGCTTGGAGTGAAGGCTTCATCTCCGTGATGTTGCTGGAGGTGCCACCATTGATTTCGGTGCTCCTTTTACCCCTGCATGTCCCCCAAATGAACATGTAGTTCAGGTCGCGATCGTGTCTGTGAGCACTGTAGGGGAGGCCATGGCCACTCGAGGCTGGTGCTTCAGGAGGAGATGGGCCTTGGTCTCCGAGAGTGTCGCTGCCTGTTTGCTGCCAAAGACAGAAGCCTCCTTTCAGCCCTTCTGCTTCGTGTTTTGGCCTCTCTCCCATTGCCAAGAATATTTTTACTCTGCATCAGGAGAAAATGAATTCATGCCTTCAGGATTTGTACTCTTTGCTCTGTGCTGTGTGATAGCAACCCAGTGAGATGCACAAGTGGAAACTGCATTAATGATTGATAAAAGCTGAGAGCTGTTTAAAATTTTTTTCCTGTTTAATGACCATCAATAATTTAATGCATTTACTGTATGTTTTTAAGAAATAACACCCATATTACGGGCTTGAGTTTAATAGGCTAAATGATTCAAGCTTCAAAAAATACCCATTTCCAGCATGAAATGTATCCTCTTTTTAATTGAGAATAAGACAGAAAAGTGGGAAATTGAGCTCACACAGCACATTGTGGGGAAATCAGTGTGGATGAGCAGGAGGCTGTGGGACTGGCCCTGGCTGCCCGCCTGGCCTTGTCCCTGTGCTCTGGGTCCTGAGTCCCCCCGAAACGCAGCTAGTTGGGCCAGGTTATCAGCGCCTTGTCACCTCGGTCACTTTGCGGGCTGAGCAGCATGGCCTCCAGACAAAGGGTTTCTAGTTCTACATTAAAGGGGAAAAATGAATGTTTTGTGAAATGATTTCTCCCCTCTCTCCTCGTTTCTTGGGAAGGGGGCAGATTTTTCAAGTGATGAGCATCTTCCCTCGTGCTTGGGTGCGCTGGGGTTGGTGTTTGCATAGAAAACATCTGGAATAAAATCTTACTAGTGCTGGGCATGCACCTTCTCTTGGTGGTTAAGAAAAAGTTTTGTTGGTGTTTTCATTATTGGCGGTCATTGCAGTTGAAGACTGATAATTAAGTGCATTTATGTGAATGGTGCTTTTGTAAACCTAATTTTTCACAAGGACAAATATTCACAAGGACCATTTTGAGAGTTTTTTTGTGACACAAAGCAGATGGGGAAATATCTGTGTATACATGTAAGCTGCAAAATGAATTATGTAAACACCTCTAAATAAAAATGCAGATGTTCAATACATTTGGCATTTGAATGAAACCCATTCAAATTTAATAAGAAGTGTGGTTCTTGTTTAGGAGTTGTATTTCGTATAAATAAAGCACAGTTTTTATACTTGGACATCTGTTGATGGGTGAATCTCATAGCTTCCTTAATACCTGGGGAAATCAAGGGAAAGCTTGAATCTGTGTTTTGATTCATGCTTACCGTGTCTTTATCCTCCAGCTACACTTCTCCAGCAATATTTTGATGACTTTTTGTGAATATTTCTAATAGATGTGAGAGGGAGTGCAAGTGCTTCCTCTTAGTGCAGATATCATCCTGGGGAAATAATGTTTGTATCTGAAGAAACTTGTTCCTCCACAAATACCCTCAGTCCAGGTGGGGGTGTTTACCCTATTCTGTGTGTGGAGACAGAGGTGCACACACACAGGATAGGGATATGCTTTTAATTAATCCTTAACTAAATGAGAGTTTCTTAATTTCTAGCTTGGTCTCTGTTGCTGCAGGAAGGTATGATGTTGTGTGCAAGTTCTATTTCATACTGCTTCTACCCCAAATCTAGTCATTAAAATAGAGATCAGAGAAGGAACTTGGCATGATGGACTGAGGCTCTTGGCTTCAAACCATGCGTTAGAGTCTAGCCTCAAGAGCTAGAGGTGGGGTGCCCTCAAGGGGTACTCAAAACAGTGGGCACAGATAGGGGGGGCCTGGAAGCACGCGCCCACAGCCTGGGCTGTGTCTGGCCCCATGGTCAGAGCCTTGTCCCCCAGTGCCATCAGTGGAAAAGGGGCTGGAGGTTGCTGTGTGACATGCAGCATTGTTCTAAGGGGCATTTTAACAAAGGTTGAGCAAGAATTTTATCGTAGTGGTAAGGAGTATTTTCATCTTTTATTCTTAACTTGTTTGTTTTTCTGCGGGGAGAAATGGAGGTTACTTCTTCCTCAGTAGATATTCATGGAATAGTTATTTTATTAGATGAAGCCTGGAAGAAGAAGTTGAAAAAATAAACAGAAGAAAATAGCATTTTTTTATTGCAATAGAAACTTGACCTATTTCTATTAGCGCACACTGAGTGAGCATGTATTTTACCTGAAGGAAAGTAGCCACTTGGAAAATGAAGGCTGAAGAACCTAGAGCAGACTGGTTTTTGTCCCTCCGAAGTGTGCAAGCTGGTGATGATGTACTATTTATTTTTTTTAACCCTGCTTTGCCTTATGTTATAGCACAATGTGCGTTTTGGGGCATGAGAGGGTTGCTGTTGTGTATAATGAACTAAGTATAATGATCTAATTCTTTTCTCTAGTTCTTGTGATAGAGGTAATAGACATAAGAGATCTAGGAAATCCAACAAACCCAAACGTGTTCCAGGCTGGCTGGCCAGTGGGGCCTCCCTTTAGCAGGGCAGCACCCCAACTGCCATTGTCCCCAGCTGGGGAGTGAGCTCTCCACTACCCCATGGTCCAGGCTGGAAGCGAGGGGAGCTACTTTCCCAAAACTCATATTTTCTGAACTTAGAATGTCTTGAAGTCAGTTAAATTAATGATTAGATCTTATGAATGATCTTTTAACTGTGAGACGTGGACTAGCTTTAGTGAATATCTGAACGTATGTTTCTGTCATGCACCAAGAGGAATGAATTTGGCAATGATCGCTTGGAAAGAAGGGTTAATTTTCAGTCAAGTTAGCAGTTCAGAACAGCTTGTCCAGTTTTTACCTTGGGTTTGAGTATTGCTCAGAATCATAACTTGTGGTATAAGTACAATGAAAAGCCATCTCTGGCTGAGGGAATTATGGGTTGTTTTTATTAAGCTAGATATAAGAAAGCATCTTGGCTGAATCTGCTGCAGGAGTTGACTCACACTCCATATGAGGGTGTTTGTCTTAACATATGCCTCTTTGCTTATCTGCTGTTGATGTCAACGATTTGTTGGGTTCCATGCCGTGTTTCCCAGTTTTATGTTTGTTTCCTTCTCATACTAGCTGTATACCCAAAACATTTTGACATTTATCTTTTACAGATTATCTCTGGTCCTGCCAGAAACTTAGTCAAGTCTCGTGGTACAGTAAGCCATTTCGCTAGGTTTCTCCAATTGGATTTTGACTTTTAGGTAATGCGTTACTTCACTTCATCTTACTTTATATTTTTATTGCCTGAGGATCTGAGAACAGAACAATTTCACTTTCTTTGAGTGAAATGATGTCTGAGTCAAAACTACATCGCGAAGTGGTACTTGTGACAGATTTCTGTCTTTCTGAGGGTGCTGTTAATAAACTTTAGAGTTTTGCACTTAGACTTCTTTTTTTTGCCACCTTGATTTTATGTTTGACTAAAAATATGCTTCCTCCAAGCCTTGTACATTGACTTAATTTTTTTTCTCTTGGCAGTATGAGGATGAAAGTGTAAAATTTTAAGCACTTGAAATGTAACCAATGTATCAACTCCTAGCAGACTTTACCTGACTAGTGTCAGGGTCTCTCTTGGCAGTGAGAAAAACACTTCCTAAGGCATCATTTTGATAATAAAAAGGAAATGATGTAAACCAGATAGAAAACGAGAGGGTGTTTGGGGGCTGTAGCTTTAGTGACCTGGTCTGTGTGGAGCTGCTCTGTCCGTGTTGTGTGGGAGGATGTTGGGAGCAGCTCACTGAGGACCACTTCTTGCCATTCCTTCCCACAGTGGGTTGGAGCACACTGCCCCCTCTTCAAGAAAGGTAATGAATGGCCTGAGTGCTGCTGCTGTGGGCTTCTGTTTGCACAGCACGCACAAAGAGCGCTGGAGTCTGTCAGGGTAGGGGTGCCTAGGAGGGATGTAGGACAGGAAGGAAATAGAATTAGCCAGAGTAGGAAGGTTCACCTTCAGGGAATGGGCTGGGGAGGCAGAGCTTTGAGCAGGTAAATGTTATATGTCAAGTTCCCTTCTGCGTTGCTAGATGTTGCAGGACCTATTTATGGTGAGTATAACAAAGCAGAATAGGCTTTGAGTTGCTAATCTTGTTCTTCCTCTGCTTAGTGCATGTTTTTCCTGGTTTTTGTTTTTTTTTTTCTTTCTCTGATCTTTACTTAGTTTTTCATTGTTTATTTACACTGCCACTGTTACTTCATGAATTCTTTAAATCATCGCCTATCTAGAGGCGAATCTGGACAGAATTATTCTTGCAGCTCTAAGTCTTGCTGACAGGAGGAGAGAAGAGCAGAGCTGTTGTCCCCTAGAGAAATGCAGGAACTGTGGCCATTTGGAATTGGACAGACGTGGTCGGCTTGGAGGGAGATGTTTTTTCTGGAAGTGCCGCATTTTCTGTTGTTCTGCATCTGTTGGGCCCCTTGTGTGGAATCGCTCTGGGGAGACCAAGATCCTGTGTGCAGTTCTGCGCAGTAGCAAGCAGGATAATTGTCCTTTGGGGGATGGGGAGGCGTGCGGGAATGTGGCATAAACTCTTTTTAATATTTTGAGGACTTACATTTGGATTTTCTGTGGGGCAGAAACGAGTAGAGTTTTCTGTGTGAGTATGAGCTAACAAAATGTGATGGAGAGCAGACTGGATGTGTTTCTCTTTGTTCATTCCCTGTGGAAAACCCTGAGTGGATTGCCATTTCCTCAAATACATTAATGGCTTGCATGCATCCTTCCACTTGATTTGCCTGCCTTTCATCAGAGGCAGGTACTGGAGGTAGGGAGGGGCCCATTAATTCTGTGTATCTGTAAGTTTCCGTAAATTCGTGGTCAGAATGGGGTAAAGAGTATCTGAGATACAGTCTGAGGTGAGGGATTGTGGTTTATGGCAGTGAGGCAGGAGAAAAATGGATTCCTAGATGTTATCTTTCTTCACAAGAAGGCTCTTCGGTTTCCTTTCCCATCGTTCTGGCATTTCTTTTTTTTTTTTTTAATGAAAGATTCAATATAACTGGACTCGATGTTGTTCTAGGACAATGTTGTTTTAGGAAGAATAGTAACTGTAAGAGGAAGAAATACAAGTTATGATTGGTTGCACATGTCTCATAATTCATAAGCACTTGAATGTCAGTGTATGCCTATATGTTCAGCATGCAAGTTGGAATTTGCCTTTTGCCAACTATTTTGATAGTAAAAGCTGTTCATTTGAATCTTTACAGACGTGGGTGTGAGCTTGACTGAAGCATGTTTACTTCATTAGATAGAATGAGGGCTCAAAAATATTTTTGGATGGGACTTCTTATCCCATTCTGGTATAGGTGAATCCACTTCCATTTTTTTTTAGTAGTAACTGACTCAGACTTCGTATCCACGCTTTCCTACGGTGATGATAGGAGGAGACAGGACAGCTCAAGCTGATACTTTAGGACGGGAGAGGAGAGGCACAGTAGCTTGTCCAAGGAGTTGTAATCTGTAGCCTTTTCACAAACAAACAAACAAAAAACCCTAATATTTATTTACTTCATTTTGTTTTTTCACCTAGGAAATACCATTGTGCTGAGGAGGAAAACAACACCCTGCTCCTTCCCCCTGGCTCCTCCTCCCCTTCTCCTTGCTGAATTAGAAGCTCCAGGAATGTTCTAATTGGCGGCGGCCTCTTCAAAAAGGTAAGAGGTAATGATGTGTTCTCAGAAGTACCTTGCCTGTTCGGCTCTTCTTGGAAACAGGGGTAATGTTAGAAGAAGCTAGTCTGTGTAGAGCTGAGACAAGTCTCTTGTTTAACATGGATTGCCCTTCTGCTGTCTTTAACAGTCTGATGCAAACGGAAGCTTTGTGCACTTCTTGCTCCACTTGTGGGTGCAGGGTACAGTCCCTCTGCAAAAACTGGAAGAGGAGATGCATTTTAAAAGCTCGCAGGGAACTAATAAATAATGTAACTGTTGTATTGCTGACTGGTTGAATCTTTTTCTGACTGTCAGCTTAGATGAGAAGACAGTGAGTTAGGTCTAGGGAAGTTGAGTTGAAGAACAGTGTCTCATAAGGTTTTCCTTCTATTATTACCTTTTTAACCTGTCTTCTCTGAGGTTTTCAGTGGTTTCATGGCTGTTTGTACCACTGGTGGATAAGATATGAACCAGCTGGAACACCAGCTCCAAATCAGAATGGTGTGTTTTATGAAGAGTCAGAGATCATCTGCATTTCCTCACCTCTCCAGGCTTTAAGTTTTGGGCAGAAGTGCAAAATGTGGTGGGTGAGAGTTCAAATGCAGTCTTTGTGGTGCCTCCTAAGCAATTAAGCATTGTAGTTATATCTGATGGTGTGATCCACAAGTAATCCATATCGTTCCTTCCACAAAATTTGTCAGGATATACAAAAGAGAAAAGCTTTGTTATGTGATTCATAGAGCAGAGTGAGATGCTTGTGCAGACTGAAGTGAGTTGCTGGACAAATTGCATATATGCTTTGATAGCAAACCTCGGTGTTTAGGTTATTATTTGCTCAGGAACTGAATGTAGTGCTTCAGGATGTTACTTCCCATTGTAACTTTGCATTAGAGGTAAATTCTTATTGTAGTGGAGGCAGTGTCTCCTGTTTAGGCCTCAGCTGGTGCAGTTCAGCTTAATACCTTAGCATAGCACTGAGAGGGGGCTTATGCTAACTTGTCTAGTTTGGGAATATGGGAGGCCAGTGCATGATGTACGTTTTTCTTCCAGATTTGCTCTGTGGTGCTAACCTTTGTGAGGGGCTTGGGGAGACATTGCAATGCAATAATGTCTTAAATTGCACCAGTGAGATTTGTCAGAGTTCGTTTGTCAGACGCCTCAGACTAAGTACACTAACTTATAAAGGATAAGCTGCAGACAGGTAATGTGCCTCGGGATGCTCTTTCTCATTCTCCATCTCATTCTTGATGGTGCAAAGCCAAACTAAGTCTTTATTGAATGGCCGCCACCAGCTGCCTGACTACCTTCAGCAATAAAGCTAATGACCTAATGGGCAAATGTTTCTTGGAGACCTTCAGCTGAAATGGAGACAAGGAGAAAGGTACAGACCAGCTAAAGGGTTCTCAAGGAGTTCGCAATTTCCCCAGGGCCCCGTCTGCGTAATTACCTGTCTATTGCTTTGTCTCCTATCTTTTAATGCAGGAGGAGTGTCAGACTCCAGGCTGCTAATCTTTGTTACTATGGAAAGGCTGTTTACACTCCTCTTCTTTCACTTCAGAAATGGCAATCGCTGGTCCTCAGCTGGTTCCCCGAATTTAACTTAAAAACGGCTGATAGCTTTTCTCCTTGGTGCCAGACTAAATAATGCAGCTGACTGTGCTGTCACAGGCAGGCATTGCCTCTGCCACTGTGGTGTGTTGTGAGGAGGAGCCTGCAGAAGCTGCTTGGTGGCTTTTGAACCTATTTTCTTCCAGACAAGTGAAGGGCTCTGTAAAACTCTTTTGAAATGCACAATCTTGGGGCACACTGAGACGTGGGAGCCTTGGCTGAGCTGCAGGTGCGAAGGAAGGCTGTTGTTAAGATTCATAGCTCCAGCTGAGTTTTTGTACAGTTACTGAATGCCTTCAAAATCCCTGGGCTTGGGGCTGAAGGAAGCAGACTCTGCAAGCGGCTTTGTGGGACCGTGGACATCAGCTGCTGCTGCTGCCTCCCACCCAGCACGTGTCTCACATGATGATTTGCAGCAGAGGCAAGTGCCTCCATTCCATTTATTGGGCTGCATGCAACCTCTCTGTTGCCACTTTGGCTGGAGATAGCTCTTTTTCCCTCTTACACAGCACTGGAAATTTAGAGGGGAGTCCTCACTTACTGCTCCCTAGCACACAGTTCCTGAGTTGCACCATCAGGCAGACCGCCCCCGCTCTCCTTTCAAGGACAGCAAGGTGAGGGAGGCCATCCGTGCGTAGCATGTTGTCCCCTTTGGGGCTGCTGTAGCAGCTTGCACCCAGGAAATGTGTGCTGTTTAGCCCCTTTGCAATACCTTTGTCAAATTGGCTTTAACTGTCTGCAAATGTATGGTGTTTAAGCAACAGAGTCTGTATTATCAAACACCATCATGCAGTCTGTATTCCTTGAGGTGAAAGGCTTGCAGAGGAAAGGCTGCTGTGATAGTGACATTGGAGAACCCAAGCAAAAGGAAATTGTTGCCTGTGTGTCACACCAGAGCAGAGGCAGGAAAGGTGGGGACAGGGAGGCTCCTGCCCCTATCCAAGTGTGGAATGGGAACAGAAAAAAGGGCAGGGACAGGGCAACAGTGAATCAGGTTGGCTGGTGGCCTGCGGATTGCTGCATTGTTTGCTGCACTTAATGCTGGGCTTTCCTCCCTGTCTTTAACTAAATGTGTACAGCAGTTGTTTTCAGGTTTTTGTTCCTTGAAAGAGCAACCGTATCGCAATTCAGATGGCTTCAGAAATTGTGTGCTGATTTTGAAAGAACTTTTGTCCTCATTATTCCTCCCCCTCCTCCCCTTTTTTTTTGCCCTCTCATTTGTATCAACCTGAGCCATCTCCAAAGGAAAGGTGACACTGCTGCCTGCTAGCATTTCAGGTGGCCAGGCTGGCTGTTAGCAGCGTGCCTCTAACAACCCACCTGCCTGTGGGAAACTTACCCTCTTTGTTTGTATTCCTCTTTTCATATATAAATCAAGGTCATAACTCTTGAGCTCTCACAGAGCATTTCAACAAGGTATTTGTTTCAAGTCCCCCCCCTTTTTTTTAACTCAAATCCTTTGAGAAGTTTTGAATTAGGATTTCTCATTCATTGGTTGTACTCAGTAAAATGTAAAACGTCAGTTTTAAATGCACAGAGTTTCAGATGTAATGAACTTGTTTCTTGCTGGGCTGGTGGGGTGCTTGTGGGGGCCGGCTGCAGCCCACCCCCTGCCACGCAGCAGTGGTTGCCAGGGCTGTGAGGGAGTTCCCTGCTTTGCCTGGAGCTCTGCAGGCCTCTGTGAGGAGCTGCGGCTGGAAGGGCTGTAGGAGCGCAGCTCGGCAGCCTGTGGGATGGGGCTTTGGGAAGGAGCCTGTGGTGCTAATCCATCACTAGTGGCTGAAGGTAACAAAGCCCAGCTCACGGCTGTTAGCGTGGGTGACAGATTTTGGTATGACTTTTGCTTACGTTGTATGTTCCTGCTCAGTTAGGCTGAGTATCACTATGTAGCCCTGCACTAATGTCATGTCAGATGTGAGGCAGGTCAGTGGGAAGCCGCATGTTGTAGGGAAATTTTGTCCAGAAAAGCCTGTACTGATTTGAACTCACTAAGTAAACTTGTACTGGGAAGGGCTTTGTAACATGTGGTCTGAAATGTCTGGGTCTGGTGCTGATGGCCTTGAAAGCCAGATGAACTGCATCAGTGACTCCCAGTCAGTTAGTGCGCCGCGTGTGATGCAAACCAGACCTCCCCTTGGTGCCTTCTCACATGCAGGGCTGTCTGGTTGGACCATGAGTTTCAGGCTTGTGTTTAGGTTATCAGCTGTAGAGTATAAGCATGCTCTTTTCTTGAAAGAGCCACTGTTTTCAGTAATTTCAGTAGTGTTTAAGGTATAGTTTCCCTTGATGGAGCAGGAAGTGAGACCTGTGTTTTAAGGTGACCCAGGCACTTTGATCTCCCCCTCTCCTTCTTCTCCCGCTACTCTTCCCTCAAACCAGAGCCCGCTATGATTTTAGGCCTAATGATCCTCTCCGTGAACGTTTTTGCTAAAGAAGGGATGCTCTCTTTTGAGGAGGAGAAAGGGGGAAAAGGGAAGGTTTTCTTCAGCTTCTCAGGAACTTTTGGATATTCGTAAAATCAATTGAATAGAGACAAAAGTAAGGCATATGAAGAAAAACACTGTTTGCCAGCAAAATGAGCAGCTCTCTAATTTCAGTCTTCAGACGTTTGGCTAAAAAAGAGTAGCATAAGTTTTTTGCTGCTAGAAATTGAGAATTTGGCGGTCGTATGCAACTGTAAAATCTGCAGGCATATATTGTAGCAGAAGCTGTCTTTATTCCTATACAACACATGGTGTTTGGCGTGGGAGAAAGTTCTTTGCTCTCTAAGGAAGTCGAGGATCTGGATGGAACTGACGGCCGTTTGTGCTTCATATTTAAAGCTGTGTTTTATTCAGGAAAAAGCAAATTGATTGTGTGGTCTGATGGTGCTGTTTTTGCCCCTTGTTTCCAGCAACTCTCAATGTTTACCTGGCTCTTTCTTCTTTCCAAAGCCCGTGGTCATAACAGAGAAGCAGAAGTTATTAATCCATACATTTCAGTGGGGAAATTGAGCCTTGGATGAGTTTGAGCTGTGGGACCTTTCCTTTCTTACTCTTCCGTAAGAGCATTTGTGGTATGCTTGAAGTGTACGGGGGGCGGGAGGGGTTGACAATCCAAATGGCCCAATAAAATATTGTTGGTACAGGGAGAACCGAGAATCAAAGGAAAAGGATGGAAGTATGCAAGTGGTTCACCAGTGTCACATTAATAAAATCCTCAAATCAAGTGCTCATTCACTTTAACCAGAGGTTAATTAATCAGAGTGAGTAGATAAAATGATAAGCTGCTTTTAATGAAGTGAAGCAGCTTTATTAGCAGTAAGCAAAATGCAGAATATTTGGTCTCTGGCACATGTGGTTTGGATGGGGACTGTGGTTTGCCACCAGCTGTGGAGAGCAGTAGCCTTTTCTTGCTGTGCTCCGCGGGCAGTGCTGTGTGTCTGTAATTCTGTGGCCAATTCAGAATGCAGGAGATGAAATCAGATTAGAAGCAGGTATAAAATTTAAAAACAAGAATGTTCCTTATGGATCTTATTGTGTGCTAGTTCAGTATTTACCGACTGTCATACTTAGGACTTTGGTATTTTTCCTTGCAGACAGCAGACTTTACACAAGCACAGCAAGGAAGCAAAACCTGTGTGTGGCTTTAGGAAAGCGGCCCTTCTAGAAAGGAAGCAAGATGATCCTGCCTGGGAACTGCTAGCATAACCCCATAGCTGTCAGCAGCTGTCTGCAAACCTGCAGCTTACGGTCAGAAATGCTCCAGGGAGGCACTACCTGTGTCTTTCATTCAGGTGGAGGGCCGAGGCTCACCTGTCACTGGCTGTTAAGCTGAAGCAAATTTGCTTACTCTTGTTCAAACGATCTTCTGTCCTCAGTGGTGCCTCTGTGCCGCTGCTGTGTTCCCCAGCATCTCTCTCGGAAAGCTGTAGGAGCTGTCGATGTGCTGCAATGTGCATGGCACTGCAGGGCTGTAACTGCAAATACCCATGGAGCTGTAGACTAAGTGGATGACAAAAGGATTGCACATTTGTGAAGAGGCAAATCTCTGGAATGCTGGAGTCAGTGCTGGGCTAAATTAAATCAGCTCAAATATCGGCGCTTCAGCTTGAAATTAACATGACTACCAATAAAGATCCTTTTCAAAATGCAACTCAAAATAGCAGTTTGTTCATGGAATCACCTCACAGGCAAACCCCTTACAAATTTGTCGCATGGTAAGGTTACTTCATTAGTTTGGACTGGAGGAGTTCTGCTGGTAGGCTTGATGTGACTTCATGATAGGATGCTGGCAAGTAAATCATGCGCTACCTCACTCTCCCCCTCCCCAAGCCCTTCTGTAACAGAGCCCACTTTCCACCGCCATTCAAGTGCCAATGCCTTCACCTCAGAAGGAGCTGACAGTTCCCTAGTTCAGCAGTGTAAGAGGTCTCATGTGCTTAAGTGAAATGAGAATGCTGCTGTGGCGGGGACCTCTCAAAAAGCTTGAGAGTAGTATGGGGAAAAGCTGCTGAGATCCTTGAAAGCACACTGGCAGTTTTTGCCTTTGCCGTGAAATGAACTGGAAACAAACTTGTGAAGGAAAAGCTGCTGTTCAGGTGAAGTTGTGGTCACCGGCTCCAGGAACTGTGTTCTGCTTCTTGTTCTCTGTAGGAACACAGCATGCTATTCTTATTTGTGCAACTGCAGTTGCTTATACTATGCATTGAATCCGTATTAGGCTTTTTGTTTGGATTTTTCTTTACAACAACTTTTTGTTGCAAGTCTCAAAATTTCAGAAGTACAACTTCTGGGTATGTGAAACAGGAAAAAATTGTGGCCCTTGCCTTTATACTGAAAAGATGAGGTTAATCTAGCACCTTCTGAAAACCTTATAAATATTTGACTGTCTATTTGGCAGTACTGTTCAACTGGTTAATGCTTAACGTGAGTGTTCCCTGAAGCACATAGCATAAGTTGCTAGGGTCGCTAGGCTCACAGTGTGTGCAGCAGTTCCATCTGAAGATGTTTGTCCAGCACCGCCACCCCAGGATGTGCACGCAGGAGGAGGCAGCTGGATGAGAGCTGTGCTGGCTCCAGGCAGAGCCAGCTGAGCGCGGTTCAGTGGTGGTGACGTTGGTCTGAGCTGTTCCAGCTGACTTTCTCTGCCCTGATGCTTTTGCTGGTCCAGCACCAGTGTGGTAATTAATCCCTGACTTCCGAACGCTGGTGAACAACTAATATTGAGCTCTAATAGTCTACTGCTACCTAAGAATATGGAAGACTATTGTGCATATGTAGAAATGGGACTAGAATGGGTCACTGAGGAGGAGTAGCCTATAGGTCAGTGGAAAGTCTGGAATAAAGCATCTTAGAAATCTAAGACATTGTAGCTTCTGGTACCTGTCATAGCTTGCTTTTAAAATATCCCCTTTTTGCATTGTATTGCTGCAATTTTCTGAAAGATTTTCTAGCAGTGGGAAGTTAGCATACAGATTAAAAGGAAGAATGTTTGCAGCTTTATGAACAAGATGAATGAAGGTTTCCTTTTTCATTTTAAGTGAACTAATCAGAGCAAGACAGCTTTTGCTTTTCTGATGTGAAGACTGCTCATTCATAACATCGTACCACTTCAGTCCTTCCAAGTGGTAGGAGGCTTAAATGTCACTGCAAATGGGAGGACATCCTTTCAGAGAACCTCAGTACCTGAAAGGACCTGAAGCATTTTAAAAATAAGAACCCTTAGCAGCTAGTTATTTAAAACAACAACAACAAAAAAGCTATAGGTGAAATGTCTGTATCGTATGGTAATTGTACCCAATCCTGCTGTCAGATGAGGATCCCAACAGTCTGTTGGTCTGATTTAGAGATGAGCACGGGATAGTCCAGTAACTGCCAAAAGTCATTGCCGCACCTACTGCTCCGTTAGATGGAAATCAGCAAGACCATGATGATTGGAAAATTAACTTGTTACGTGGCATTAAATCCAACCCTTTCCGTAACTGCATTTATTTGCTTATTTAAAAAAATCCATTTGTTAATTTCTGGTAATAGCTTAATAGTCTAAGACTGTTCACCCAATCTAGAAAGCTATGTAGGCTTTAAAAATACTTAGAGCCACAGCCGATTTCCAGAGGAACTGCCTGCCTGCATTGGCATTGGTGAATTGATGAAGGAAAAAAACACCTCATAGATAGAGGAACAAAGCATTCCTCTGTCTCCAGAGCACATATAGAGGATATTAATGTATCTGAAGGTGTAACTGAGAGTGGTGTTATCTGGTTGTGTGACACCGTGCTGTCCCTTGGTGGCTGCTAGAATTTTTTTTTGGCTTTTGGAATTCCTAACAGTCTGGACCTGACATAAAAAGATCGTGTGCATCAGTGGTTAGGAGTCAAAGACTTCGGTAGTTGCGCATGAGTCCCCAAATTTTTGATTTCAGAAGACTGGAAATAGTTGCATATCATGTTGGCAGATTGCAGTTCTGTTTTATTTTTTAATTTTCTGAATCTGAAACAGGATATTTCCTTTCAGACACCGTTAGTGCACCTCAGTTAACTGTGGCTACTTTATACCTTATGTCAATAACTTGGTAGGAAGTATCTTTTAATTATCAGTAAAACTGTTTTGATTTAGTGTGACATTTCCCTAGTAACAGATTTCCAAGAAGTTAGCCTTTGCCTATGGTTAGTATTTCAGATAAATTCATGACTAAGCAAGAGTACTGCCCTAGCAGTGGTGATGTTCAGCTGGATTTGGTGGTCCATGTTGATTTTTGAAACCATTCCTCACATACCGTGTAGAGTGATATTTTATGTGCTGATTCATTACTTTGCCAATTTGTAGAGAGTTTAGAGTTGTCTATCTTCTTGTCAATGGAACAAGCTTTTGTGGTAGGTAATTTTTGATTACATAAGATCAACTTTGAAAGTAAAATATTTTCTTCATTTGACAAAAATGTTTCGGGAGAAAATGGGTGATCAAGGAGGTGCTTGTGCTGGGAAATGTGGATCCTGCTTTGCCTCCCAAGAAGGAGGCTTGCCTTCTCTCTGATGGACTCCCTAGAGAAGGCTTGAGTATGTTTGACTCCTGTAATCCAAAGAAGCCCCAAAGGAAGCCATTGGAGACACTAAGAGAAAAATGGCATGTCATCTAGATACAATGTGAGCTGCAGTCAGAGGACCGCAAACATAATTCCTGCACCCTTGTGATGTGCTAGTGGGCAGACACGTCTGTGGGCACCAGCTGACTTACATAGGTGTGTGTCCTTTTACAACAGGACACAGCAGTGGAAAAGAATATCATTCCTTGCAACCTGTTAGCAGATGGGGAATTAGATGCAGGCAGTGGCTCTGCTGAAGGACTGCAGCTTCCTATGAGCTCAGCTCGGATTCGAGTGAAGTCTAGCACTTGCTTCCTGAAAGCGTTTGGCAAATGCCATTATGAAATGAAAGTCAGCTGGGCCACTACAAATGTCAGCCCGATATTTCTAGCTGAACACATGGATGCACAGAAAAACAAAGTTATTTCCCTGCAGTCCCCCATCAAGCAAATGACATAACTGGGAACAGAACTGAGATATCCTGGTGTCCGTTCCCCTTTTACAATTACTAAACAGCACTTTCTTCTTCACTGTAAACATGAATTGAGCCAAATGGCATGCACAATTAGCTTTTTTTTCCAGAAAAGCTGACAGGGGAGAGGGAAGGATGAGGGGAAAAAGAGCAATGATGGGGGAAGGGAAAGTCATTCAGGGACAACTGTACCTGCTGGGGGCACAATTTAATAAGGAGCGAGGGGTGGAGGAAGCAGCCCCTGTTCCAGATGTATTGTTATCTGCAGAGTCCCCTATCTGGAGCTGCTGCAAAAGATTTAATGCAAATCTGAGACCTCTGCCATTGTGTGAGATAGATTAGGGCTCATTTGCATTCTTTTTCCTGTAATAATTACCTAGCAAGGAGTGCCTGTTACCATTAGCGTCTTTCTGTTTGCCTGTGATAACACCATCAGCCACCTCTTCTCCATGGATTGTGGACACTGAGGAAGGGCGATGGGCCAAAAAAAATTCTGTTGGAGAGAGTCGTAGAAAAATGTGAATGCTGAAAGATTGAAATGCAGATAACTGTAGCAAAAACCATCACATACAGCTGGAGAATCGCTGAGCTGAAGAGTAAAATCAGTATCAATCCACGATTGAGGTGGATGGTTTCAACTAACCATTCAGTACAGCCAGCACATGATTTTAGCCAGGCTTTATCTGTGGTGCTTCAGTAGTTCTGTCCTGATTTTGGTATGGGCTCAAATTCTTTTCCAATTAGCTCAGTTGCAGATCAGTGTTATCAGGATGAACGTTAGTGGTCTCAAGGTGTGATGCATCAGAAATTCAGGTAAAATTGAGCAAGCAGTGCAACTGAGGGTCCTGGAACTCTAGTGAGGCAGTTTTCCCGACCTAAAAATAAAAGCAGTATTTGTTTTCCTGCTGTGTTTGTTTATTTAGGATGGAAGGAGTTAAATAAAAGAAGAAATGTGACTAAACTTGGACGGCTGAGGATGCTAAAATGAGCGATTCCCTCTGCACGCGCAGCAAGAATACCAAATGCTAGTGCCCGGCAGTTTCTGTGCTGGCCCTTCACTCTTCCTGTTGGTTTTTAGAGGGCCTCACATATGTAAGTGTAGTTGGCATACAACTGCATTTTCCAGCATTTAGCCCGTGCTATTGGATTTACATTTTACAAAGGTTCCTTTTTGTTTCTTTCCTCCTCTGATTCACAGTAGGAATACTTTGTTTGTAAGTGAGAAAACAAGGGATCTCGTTATTTCTCAGTGAAATCCTAACCAGTTGAAATACTAAGATAGGAAGGTCCATTAACGTTATAGGCAGTTACGCCGCCTGTCTTCTGGCAATGGGCTCTGCAGTGCTGCATTGGATAATAAAAGGATTATATTCAAGGGTGAGCAGGGCTGACATTTTGTGTGTAACAGGACCTTTCCCAACTAGCAGTGGGCTGCAAATGGAGGCACAGGTCTGCAAGCAAGTAGCTAGCCTGCTCTTTTGCGAAATCACTTCTGCCTGTTTGTTTCTTGTTTATTTGAGGATTTTCTTTAGCTGTTGGTAGCAAGAGGAAGCAGCACTTAAAAATGTCAAGATATTTGAACAGGGCGAAGCTGTATCTTCCATGATATCACTAAATGCTTGGTGTTAACCAGAAGTCGTATCACTACAAACAAATAGAGGAAATGACAGGGAACTACAAATGTTGTTGACATATTTCCTATGTCTGTCTTTTTTTCTCTCTTTTTTTGCTCACTATAATAATGATAAAGATCATAAACGTGACAGGTACACAAACATAATGGGAAATGAAATTTAAAAAAAGCTTGAAAGCACACTTTTCTTAAAGAAAATAAGTGCATATAATTCTAAATATGAGCTGGAGAATGCAAATATGTTTTATTTGGAAGAAGCAGTTTAAATCTTTTGTTCAGCTTCATACCTTTTTCTAGGAGGAAGAAATACAATTTGGTGCCTGGCCAGTTCTGTATAATTCATGTGAAGTTGTGCCATTATTGCATAGGAAGCAAACTGCAGTTGACGTAATTGGTAAGGTCTAATGTTCCCAGTGTTTTGAGAAGGAGAGGGAAGTTCTGAAGCGCTATTGGAGAAAATAAAGCTTGTGTGCATCCAAATGTGAGGTAAAACATAGCAACACATCTTCTCATGTGAATGGTTGGAGAAGGAATAATAATTAGAAAACAACACTTCACTACTTGAAAGATCCCACAATAGAATCTATAAAGTTGCATGTTTATATATATATATATATATAATCTGAAACTATTAAAAATGTTTTAAAGATATCATAGCTTCTTATGAGATGTGCATTATTTCTATTAATTATCTTACTCCATATGGCCCTCTCATTACTTAAGCAGCTTTAATAATTAATTTAGTACTGCCGCCACACGTATTTTCAATCCTTTATTTTGATTCCATAGCGATGTATTCCAAGTCATTTATATTCAAAACAGTAATCTTTTTGTCTTTAACCCACTGTATGTGTGGCTACATGAGTGATACGGAGTCCCCTTCATCAGGGAGGATGGAATTAGATTTCAAATCTCTTGCCTTCCTTACAGTTGAACTTGGACTTTGGAGCCCTTTGTTAAAGATCCCTATGAAGTCACGTGAACAGATACGGTTTTGTTAGAGAAAATGTCACCCTATTCAGCTCGCTCTCTCAGCAAGAGAGGCGTTGAAAGCTTTTGCCCTGCTTGCGCTTGGCGTGCCCGCGCTGGCACCGCTCACCCTGGCTAACTGGAGACAGGGGCCAGTCCCACCTAGCGGTAGGGAGGTTCTGCTTGGGCTGCATGCACGGAGGTACCTGAGCTGGTCTGGGTTGTTTCTCTGTGCCTCTGCATTTGAATGTAGATTTTAAGGTTACTTTAACATTTTTGTAAAATGCACTTCATGTCCTTTACTCCTTAACTGAAGTTCAAATACCCACTTGGATGATGATGAATATTAATGCATAGACATGCCTCTTAGATATGGGCATCCCAATGTGGTAACATAATCTGAGATGAGCAGGTTTCCAAAAGAATAATTAAATAAATAAGTAGGGAGGCTTATGTGTGCTGTACTCTGCGTTAACAAAGCAACAAACGACCTGCAGACTTGCAGTATGTTAAGCTATCCATCACAGAAGTGCATCAAAGGAGCGGTTGTTTGTTCTTTGGTATCTTTGGGTGGCTCTGGCAGACGTCAGGCAGCCCTTCCTGTTGTAATGCAGACCAGATGTGAACCATTTTGTAGAACGCTCCAGAGAAGTTTCTTTCCTAAACCTCTGGTAGCAGTGCCATACGGATTTCAGCTGCACTTTCATGTCTCACTGTGTCCCCTCCCTCTGCTTACATCCAGCTTAATGGCAGGAGGGCACTGGCTGAAAGACTTCTAACAAGGTCTTGCAAGCTTCCAGCAGTATGGCAGAATGATTATTTTCCCAAATATTGAAACGAAACATGGGTCAACATAGATATCCCCAAAAGTAGACTCAGGCACATGATCATCAAGTCATGTGGATACCTAAACTTATATAAGCGTAACTTACAACCCACACAATTTAAGAGAAAGGACATATTTTCTGCTGTCTTTTTATCAAAATGACAATTTATATAACATTATGTGAGTTAAAGGAATTTATGAAGCAGAATTCCAGGTTTGTTTTAACTTTCCTGTTTCTGCAGCCCTTGTCTTTCCATCTTCAGGCTAAATTTTCAATGCGGTTAGCAGAGCAGCAACTCAAGAGTGTGGAAAAATGTTCTGTGAGAAGGGTGAACTTGGAAGCATTGCAGAAAGCTGTTTTAACATTTATTGTTAAACTATTCACAAAATATTTCCTTTAGGTCCAGTCTATCCTAACACTGATGGCTGTAATCTGCAAAACAAATGCAGAAGGGAAGATTGGGCATTTGCACCCTGTTGCCCAGTGCTGCCCAAAGCAGCACCAACAGCTGTGCCCAGGCCTGGAGCTCAGCCCGGGGCAGCTGGCTTTACTGAATTAAAACGCAGAAGTCCATTTTCTGGGTGGAGTACAGTACAGATATACCCAAAGCCTGCAAAGATTAGTCTCTTCATGTGGTTTTGCGAACTTGAGTTTGTTTCTCTGTGTGTGTACAGCTCTGTTAGTCAAAGCCATGGTGCAGCCGCAGTGCATGTGGGTGTAAGTGCTTGGGGCTCCCCACGTGTTGGAGCCAGGTAATGCGGGACACCTGTGTGCATTCTGGGGTGTTACAGCAAGCTCTGTCCTCTTGACACAAACTACAAGAGCAGGTTGCTTTCTCCTGCTCGGACTGAAGGGTTTGTATCCCATGCTTGTGACTGGAACATGGTTTTGATCAAAGATCACAATCCGAAGCTGTGATGTTGTGTGAGTTATAACTCAGCCCAACAAAGCCCGCTGCCTCCCCTTGTCAAGCAGAGCGGGATCTGCTGGGTGCGTGAACACAGAGCAGGCACCATTATAAGCCAGGCAGTTTGCGGAGAATGAGGAAGCTGAGTGTGAGCCTGTGAGCACAGCTTGTGTACATATTTGTTGAAAGCTAATTGGCAACGCAGTTGCCTTTCAGAGTTGTTCTTTCACCTATCAGTAGAGCACAACTCTGGTACTTAATGTACTGTAGATTACGTAAACACTACCCTGAAATATTTGTACAGGCAATTAACTCTTGTTTTTACACTCCTTGGAGTTACAAATGGAATCCTACTGCAGAGCTTGGAATACTTCAGTTCAGAGCTGTATTTCATAATTACATTAAATAATGCTTTCATCCAACTGGCCAGCATTAAGATGAGAAAAGCAGGGGGTTGGTTGTCCTGCAAGGAGTTGGCGGTCTCTGAAATTCAGTATCCAAGAAACACTGACATAGTTTGTACCACGTTGTTGAGGAAAACTGATAGTCATAAGAATGTTATCTGGAGCAGACGTGCCTGCCTCCTGTTGGGATGTTATAGCCTGTTATAGACTGTAAATGCTTGCAGAAGTAACGTTGGTCTCTATTTTGCGTGGCGCGACATGGTCACTGATGAAGCGGTACAAGGCGTGCACGCAGTGTGCGATCCTGTTATCAGGACAATGTGCTGGCCCCCAGCTGGTCTGGTGCTGGCCACTCGGAAGATGCTTACATAGACACGTATTTATTTTTCCTCCCTTTTGCTCTTCTCAAGTTTTATCTTACAGACATTTTGTCCCTGATGAAATGGAGTCAGTACTCTACAATTTGTGCTGAACAATAAATCTAGGAAAATACAACCAACTGGCAACAAGTCTTAAAGCCAGAACTCCATCCTCTAGAGTTTATTCGCAAGCACTTGACCTAATGTGACCACGGACTTGAATAAAATGTTAATAGAGTTTGTTGCAGTTCTTTGCGTGACTTGCTGCCATGATAATAAAACAGCATTTGTAACATTGATGGCTGTAGCACACCAGTGCTTAGCAGAAGTGTAGTTAATATGCTCCCAGAAGGTGTGGTGAGCCTCAATTAGTTCAGCAGTGCTTTACGTATAATCAAACAGGCTAAAGGAGGTAGAAAATAAAACTAAATTAATCAAAACTCTTCTCACTGCTCACATATTGAGACTTCACAACTAGATGGGATTGCAGTTGATTAAAAAATAGTTCTTCAGAAAGAGGGAGGGCAGTACTTTGTAGAGCAATGCGAAAGTGCTAGTGCTCATGTCTATATGTATGTGGGATGCATACTGATGTCATTTTTTTGTGAGTGAAGGACAGCTGTACTTGGGGACTGTTGTTTTCATTATGGGGATAGCAGCCCACCTGCAAGTTTGGAGTTTCTTCTCTAAATGGTCCGAAACAATTGCTCCTGTATTTAGATAACTTTCTGTTTTCTAGTGGTTTTTTTTTTCTTTTTTCTTTTTTTCTCTTCACCTAGGAACCTTGCTGGCTTGTTTGGGTAGAAACAAAGCACATTTCAGGGAAGTTATCTGAGACCAGACTTTCCTCAGTCTTTTACAGATTTTACTCTTCCTCAGCTGCGTAGTAAAACATCCTGGACATAGGGCATCACAGTTCTGCTTCTTTCTACATCCTTTTATTTCCTTAAATTTTACTAAGAGTTCTTTCAGCTTTATCCAATTTTTACATGTGTGGAGTCGTGTTTTTTGGAGGGAAGAAGTAAGTGTAGAGAGCAGGTTGTGAAAAACCTAATTTCACTTACAGCCCCTCTTTCTGTGATGCAGAAACAAGCTAATGGTAACTATGGGTGAAGCCAAAAGAATGATGGAATTATTGATGATTTTTAGTAGAATCTAGAAGTTTCTTTTGGATCCCTACGAAGTCTACCGTGTCTGTAGAAAATTAAACAAAGACATCTGATGAAGCCAGAGACAGGAGCGTTGGAAATGCTTCCATCCAGTTGTTGTCTTCTTGAATTCCTCCATGCAGAAAAAATGGTCCTCACTGACATTCGTGACACTTGCTGAATATTTCTGGAGACCAAACAGTGGATGTGAGCACAGCAAGGCGGTGGGTGGTGCATTTCAGCAGTGGTGACACTGGGTCACCTCAGCTGGTGCAGATTTTTGTGTGTGGGATATGAGCTCTTGTTCATTGCTGGCAAAAATGCAGAGTTAATGGTGGAGACTACGTTGAATGGTAGCATTTTGGAGCTGGGAATTTGCTCCATCAAATACTGTTATTGTGCTCTTTGTATCTGTTGTAGTTTCCATGGAAGTAAATAGGAAGCATTACTTTGAGAGTGACCTATGTAAATCACTTATCTTACTTGAGAGAAAACACTCGTTTCATGTTTCTTTGCTGTAGAAATTTAAAGTACTTTGTGTAAAAATGATTAGGAAGAGGGGTTTATGTTTAATGGGTAGGATTGGTGGGTAGATAGTTATTTCTATCAGGTCTGCTGATGTTGTTGGAGAAGTAAACTTTCACGGGCATGAACATTTCTTTCAGCTTGATGTTTTGGTGAAGCAACTGGGTGTCACTCCTTTCAGTCTGGCAGTCCAGCCGGTTAAATTTCTTATTTCCAAAGTCAGTAATCTTCAGTTCCTAGTGAGTGTTGCAATGTGTAAAAAGGCCAGTGAGGCTGTAATCTGATCTTCATGAGTAGCTAGGAAGAAGGTTATAACTTCGGAAGAAGTTGAAGCCTATTGTATATGGTTGGATTGTAGGGGGAAATACAACGTTTTTACATGTATTTTAATCTGATATTTAACTTAATCATGGCTGTTTCAAAAGTCTTTGAAAACTTCAGTTGCCTTTGTAGTTCAGTATCTTCATTTTTCCAGTGTGCCAGCCATCCTTTCCCATAGCTGGTACTGCCTACCTCAGTGCCGGGTTTTTCTCCTGGTCTCTTCTCTGGTCTGTGTTAGCGGGACTGGTAAGTGACCAGCATTTGAACTTGTAAGGTAAATGATATAAACTGAAGTGAGTGAACTGGAACTTTGGGGTTGTGACAGTGACTTTCAGGCAAGAGCATCTTTGTGTTGCTTTTCATAATTAATGCCTGTAGTTAGGAGCCAGTGCCATCTGGTGCAGTAGTAGTTCATACACCAAGGTAGCAAATTTTATCTTGCAGACCTTTATCTTGCCTGACCTTCTCTGTCATTCATTGTCACCTTAAAGCGTAATTTCCATTAAGCCATAGGAGCTCCCTAAATGAATGCTTTTGGAGCTGTAGTTGCATGCTTGTTGGATTGCTTTTCTTACTAACAGTTTTGTAAGACGTGCTTGTTACAAGTAAATGGTTAAAGAATGTTTTACTTTGTTGTTTTTTTTTTTGTTTTTCCCATGGAGACAAAATATCTAAAGCATATTAATCTGAGTGTCTGACTCAGGTATGGTGGATTTCAAAACTAGGTAAACTGTAGGACTCAGTCACCCCCCTCTGCTTTCCTCCTCCCCCACATCCAGAGAAGAAGTAACCTAGTATCTAAAGAATGCAAGTTATGCAGATGTTCAAAAGGCCAAATAAAACAAATAGATGGGCCGCAGCTGCTAGAACAGCATAAAGCAGAGAACATTTGCTGTTGTGATGAGAATGCTGTATTTCAGCATGTCTAGCTTTTTCCTGTTTGAGAAAAACAGCATGGTGAATTAGTTTAATTAGTTTTTATCTTATTGTGACTGTAAATTGTGATTGCTTTCACAATTGTTGAGACTTCACAAAAACAAGCAAACAAATCAAAAAAAGATTAGCTTTTAGTGAGGAAATAGGAGAATTAGAAGTGTTGGTGTCGTTTTATAGGAAGGAAAGGTGTATTCTGTGGAAGTACAAATGTTGTGCTTTCTTTCAGTGAGGGGTGACAGACTTTCGTGGAAGTATCTACAAAAGAAACATCCCACTATTTGGAGAACTTAATATGTGGAAGAAGTATTCAAATATCCTGAAATTAAAATGAGAGACCAGATGCTCTGCAGTAAATTAAAGATCAGCTTTCCATTAGAAGTTTTGTGGTTGGGAAAACTCAAGATGGTTCACTGCCCAATATATTCTTCTAAACTGAATGGCATGTGGGGATGAAGGTTAAAAATTATGGTATAAATGATGGCACCAAAACACTTGTCAGATTTGAGCAAGTCATTGATGAGCAGATAAGTGAAATTGTTCTATGGTCGATCTGCTATTTTAGAGTTTGACTAAGCAACACAAAGGAGTGCCATACAGAGATGCCCAAGCAAATACTACCCTCCTCTGGTACATTCACTTAACACAGCCCTTTGCAAAAATCTTACTGTTGTCCTGGGAATAACATGGGCATGTCACAGCAGTGTAGCGATGTACTTGTGATCTATGGGAGGAGAACTCATTTATCCTGTGCCAGTATTTCATATTGCTGCTTGAGCTCTCATTGCATAAATTAAACCCCCTTGCCTATTGGGGTCCCGCATACATCTCATGATTTGAGCACCTTACTTTATTCATGTGTTTCTTTCAGCGTGGTATATAGAACAGCAAGCTAGGTGTGTTGTCTTCATCCTCAGCCTTTGGAATTTGGTCATCTGGGAATTACCAGACAACATCATGATTTTAAGCATCTAAGTTAATATTTTGGACCCCTCACTACAAGAGAAACGTTGAGGCCCTGGAGCATGTCCAGAGAAGGGCAACAAAGCTGATGAGGGATCTGGAGCACAAGCCTTAGGAGGAGCGGCTGAGGGAGCTGGGATTGTTCAGTCTGAAGAAGAGGAGGCTCAGAGATGACCTTATCGTGCTCTGTAACAACCTGAAGAGAGGTTGTGGTGAGGTGGAAGTTGGCCTCTTCTCCCATGTAATTAGCAATAGGACTAGGGGGAGTGGCCTTGTATTGCGCCAAGGGAGATTCAGGTTGGATGTTCAGAAATACTTTTTTTTCCACAAGAGTAGTCAGGTGCTGGAACAGGCTGCCCAGCGAGGCGGTAGAGTCACAGTCCGTGGAGCTGTTCAAGGAACGTTTAGATGTGTGTGTCACTGAGGGCCATGGTTTAGTGAGAAATATTGGTGGTAGGTGGACAGTTGGACTGAATGATCTTAGAGGTCTTTTCTAATCTTTGTGATTCTATGAAAAGGGATTTGGACTTGTATGTTACATGTGTGTGTGGCAAGTATATCATTCAAGAAATTTGTCAGCTCCTTGTACGTTGGAAAATCTGGTTCTTGGACCAAGCTAAATCTTTTTTTTTTTTTTTTACAATCTGATAGAGATGGGACAAGGGGGAATGGTTTTCAACTAAAAGAGAGAAGATTTAGATTAGATGTTAGGAAGAAATTCTTTGCTTAGTGCGTGGTGAGGCACCGGCAGAGGTTACCCAGAAAACCTGTGGATATCCCATCCCTGGAAGTGTTCAAAGCCACGTTAGATGGGATCCTAGGCAGCCTGATCTGGTGAGTGGCAACCCTGCCCTTGGCAGGGGGTTTGGAACTGGGTGACCTTTAAGGTCCCTTCCAAACCAAGGTATTCTATGTGTGTATGTGTATATATACATATATTATTATACATTGTAAATATATATATATACACCCATATATACAATGTATATGTATGTATATATTCAAATGAACTGACAGAACCCTTAATTATCTAGTTTTGAGTTGGATGTGCTATAGAAAAAAAAAAAAGAAAAAAAAAGCCTCCGAACAGACCAAAAAAGCTTTTAATCTCTGAATCCAATATTTTATTTGATTAGAATAATTAAATTTTAAACAGAATAAGTATATGAAAAACTTGCTGTTTTCTGGTGTATTTCTGCAGGTGGATCTTAACCCAAGAGCAGATGTTATCCAACTCAATGAATTTCCGAGTTGCATAAAACTGTGCAGTTTTGTCTGGTCCCTTAGAAACTCCTTCCATTTCCTCTGAGGCTCAGCTGTGTTTGCACTCTGTTCCTCATTACAGTCTTTTCTTGAGCAGTAGGTACCAAGCTGCTTGCTATGACTCCTACCTGCTGCAAACACAGTATTTAAGCCTTTTCCTTCCAAAGTATGTTCAACAGCTCACCGTGAAAAGGAGCAGTTATCTTGCATGAGGGTCCGCTAATCCCGTCACTTAAAGAAACAGAATGGAGAATACAGATATTAAATGCTATCTTGTACATCTTTAACTTCTTTTGTTTCCGAGTTTCTTAATCTAAGAGGCAATATGAAGTTTTGTGTATTCATGAATAAGTGTGCACGTGTGCTCCTGTACCAATGAATGGTCTTCACAGAAGATGTATTCCTCTCTTTTTATGAAAAAATCTAATGTAGCATGATTATTCCGAGAGGCCACTGATGTCTGCTTGCCAACAGAGAAATCCTCTCTCAGGAGTGTAACTAATGTTTAAAAAGAAATTAGCAATGAGACATAAAAGAACACTTTTGCCCATTTAAAATGATGTTGAGTCATACCATTAAGGCTTTTAACTTGCTTATTTGCATTGCAGACTTGTTATGAAGTCTATCATTTTCTCTTGGGGAAATGTCTCTTGGGGAAATTGAACTCTCTTCTTCACTTGATGACATTTGCACAATATGTTCCCGATGTATGAGGAGTGGTGGGCGTGATCTTTGAGCTCAACCAGCATGGTAATAGAAAAATATGATAGTAAAGGCATTAGTGTCACGTGACCAAATCTTCTGGTTCTATTATGTGCTTTTCTCTAAGAATGACTAGAAACTGACCCTGAATGGAGGATAGCTAAACAGATTAGGAGCGAATCAAACCGTTGTGTTGTGTGTGCTCTCCTTGTCACTGAAACGTGCTCTGACTCTCCTTACTTAGTGGGAATAAAAGCAGGACTTGTCTGCTGAGATCCTTGAACATAATAGAACAGTTCTGTGTTTTTTAAACTTTATTGTATAGCTGATAACTCATTATTTAACTGTAATACAATATATTATTATGTAGTAACATTTCTACTTCTTCACATTAAGATTTGGGGACGTTTAATGGTATAGTGAGTGGGAGAGGTGTAAAATAGATCTCAGATTGTTGTGTGATGTTTTGGGGATTTTTGTCGTATACTCATACATGTGACTGGGTTTGTATTTGTTTATTCCTTTGAGTTGAATAGGTATGTGCCATTCAGATGGATGCTGTTTCTTTTAATTGCATGCGGCACTGCAGTGTGTGTACTTGTTGGAACACGAGTGTCTGATTGGCAACAGCTGCTTGATGCCTTTATAAATAAAAATAGTAAAAGCCATGGAGTTCTGGTACCTGTGTGGTGTTTTCCTTACAGGGCTGGGATCCGAGTAATTTGTTGTATGGAGGACGTATAGCAGTTCCAGTGCTTTAGCTGACAAGGCAGATGACAAGACCCCTTGGCAGGTCATTCATTACCAACTGCATTACACTAGTGCTCGATCTTTACTTGAGGATGGATTCCCGCTATGGTAGCCTCTCTGCTTGTACAAAGCAACAGGCAATTCGTGCCCTAAAACTTCATAGTCTGAGTTGACAGCTGTGGAACGAGAAACTGGCACTCTCGAGAGATGGGGCTTGTCCCAAGTCACGCAGAAAACAGAAGTATCAAGGACAGAAAGCAGCTCCCTTGCCTCCTGCTGCAGAGCTCTGTCTGTTGTCTGGCGTGTCTGCTGAACTCAACAGGGCATGCACTCGAGGATGGATTTCTTCTGAGTAGAGCTACTCAGCTAATCGTTGTGTTAAAAATGAAAGCCAGCTTTTATTACTCTTTTTTTTTCCTCATTATAGTTCTCTTTTCCATATTCATGTTAGACTCTTTCCATATTTAGTGTTTGAGATTTTATGGAAATATTGCTAGTCAAGTGCTACACTTGTGAGAAGGTGAAATGAGGACAAAACACAGGGGACAGATCAGAATCTTTAATCTTTGCTGCTGCATGTAATTTATAAAATGCATTAATCTGGTTTCATTCATTTACTGAACCATTTTGCACTCTGTCTCTGCTGCTTTGCCTTCGTTTTAGCTGGTCTGAAGCCAATTAAAAAAAAAAATCATTTAGCTAACATAGCAAGGAAGTTTAGCGCTTGTGCTTTTTTTGTCTGAAATCCTGAGGGTCTACCCCTCCAAGTTGTGGGGGAGTGTAAGCAGTGTTGTTATGCTTAAACAAATCAATTTCATTGCAGAGTTTTCCCTGTCATAATGATCAGTTTGCAGCACAAATCTCATTGATTTTTCACAGTCTTGTGGGAAAAAAAGCAACAAACAGTTGATGAATAGCACTGAGGGAGACTGGGGAGAGACCCTTTTTGTGGCTGGTGGAGGTGCCCTGGCTGTTGCTCACCCTTTCTAGCTGGCTTCTACTCCCAAAGCCTTTTGCATTTAGCCAGGCCTCTAGGTGGAAGGGGCTAGGAAGTTTGGTGGTACCCATGAGGGACTGTGAGCTCTCAAGGAAATGGTGGATGAGCAGCAGCTGCAGTTATGGAGAGCATAGCCTTGCTGGGGTCAGCAATGCCCTATTGGTGGCTGTGTGTGCTCACACCGAGTGTGACCTCACTGCTTACCTTTTGTAAACTTGCAGGCAGAATAATTGGGGCATGAAGCTGCCTTTTTTCTTTTTTTCCCCCGCTACAGTTTTTTATAGCTCTTTCCAGGGTCAGAAGGTGAGGAAATGAGCTGTATGTTTCTAGAAAAGACAGAAAACACATGGTATTGGAGAAGTGCACATTTCTCAGTAGGGCTATGTTAATTGCCCTTCACATTTGAGATGTCTGCTTTATTTTTACATTAGGATTTCTGGCAGAGTATTGCCCCTGTGCTGACCCCTTTTCACCTACTCTTATGCAAGGTGTATTTAAATAGCTGGATTGTAAATCTGAGTCTGGAAAACTTCCCACCTCGCCCGCCGTTGCCCTCGGTGCTACTATTCTTGCTGAGCCAATGTGCAGAGCTGTGCAGTCATAGCAGGGCTGCCGCCTGCACTCTGGCAGCAGCCAGGCTGCTCTTGGCCTTTGCTTTGTCTGCTATCGATTGGCTGCATATGTCAAACTACTACTCCAGAAGCTCTGGGTTTTTTATGCACTCTGTTCTCTAAGCCTGGCTGTATTTTCTGACCTGTGATGGAAATTCTAAGGGCAGGAAAATTCTCACTGGCAGTAAGACATGCTGTTTTGTGTGTTGTACAGGAAAAATGTATGATCATGGAAGTATAGGGAGATGAACAGAGGATCGTTGAAATGGTGGTAGTTCTCAGCTACATACTTTTTAGGATACTGCAGAATTTTAAAAATGATTGGCCTGCATATTAGAATGCCACATTTTATTACTTCAATTACTTGCTTTTGAAATATTTGCTTTTCTACTGAGATTAAATGCAAAGGCTTATATTCTTACTAGACAGAAAATGTTCTGATTTATTCATCATCATGAGGTTCAGATGCAAGCACAGCATAGAGAAGTTAACAGAAAATGTGAATTTTGGTATGGTTTTTGTGATAAAATTTTTACTGTGTTTTTTTTTTTTTTTTCTTCAGCCCACACTGTCCATGTGGGGCTGCTGGAGGCAGGATTCTCTGTACCTGGAGAAGTCAAAATCCCATGAGGGTCCCAGCAGATCCTGCTGGGATCTGCTGGGAGAACTTTGTTCAATCCTGCTTTTCCAGTTTGAATATTCAGAAAAGAATTTTGTACATGGATCTTTAATATATATAAAGTTTCTGACTGGTTTGGTTAATTTCTTATTTGGAGGGGAAAAAGAAGAAGAAGAAAGATAACAGCTGAGATGTCAGATGTTTCAGGAAAAGAAATAGACAGAATTTGATGGAGTTTGAGAACTGTGGGAAGGAAAGATACAAGAAACACAAAAGCTGCAGTTATTATGAGCATGCTGTTCTACAGGAAAAGAGTTAAGAGGTTAAAATAACTGCAAAAGAACCTATTAATGATGGAGAAAATATTGTCTGCTTTATTGTCAATCACTTTATATGACTCAAAATAGGGTACTATTGTGCAAGGTGGCGTATAACAACCTTAGCTGATATTCTAATGCAGATCTGTGCTTTGAGGAGCGGCATAGGACAGGCCAGGTAAGGGCAGCAGCCTATGTCATTGCAGTTCTTGTCTTTTTGATGGTGAACCAGCTCTGAGCTGGTCTTGAGTTAAAATGACTTGGCTGGTTTCAGCAAGTGAGCTGAGCTGCTTCACTGAGGGTCGCTGTATGCTGGTGCCAGCAAAAGAGCATGGTCAGCAGAGCGACCAGCTTTTAGGGCAGCAGCAAGCCATTCAGTTGTCTCATTTGCAAAAACCTCGCTCTTCCAACTTCATTTTGTATGTGTTTTTAAGAGCAGGAGCTTCACAGTATGTGCCTTCCGTATTGTCCCATATGTGTGTTACGGTCTTCAGAGGTACAGTTGCCCATATCACAAAGCGGAGGCTGGTGAGGACGTGGAGGAACTCTTTCCAGAGCACTGTCCTTCCAGCAGGTCCCACAGCCTGGATGCCCCCAGGGCCATTCCACAGAGTTATTTGAAACTGGTGGAGCTCAGCTCATTGGGCTAGTTTTGCACATGCCTATCTCAATACCCGTTTGATCGTTTCCCTCAGAAAAAGTGGGGGACAGTGGTCACTGATGTCCAGGTGTCAACTTGTGTGAAACCACGTGGGGCAGCAGCACCTCTGCTGAGTGCCCCTGAAGATGGCCCTGAGGAGGCCTGGGGCTGTCAGCGCACTCAGGGCATGGAGCCCTCTTGGGAGTGCAGTGCCCACTTGGTGGATGTGGTACCACGCATGCTGCTCCTCTACCTGTGAGCTGGAGCTGCTTTTCGCATCTGCCCAAGGTGAGGACTGGTCTCCCAGAGCGTCACTGGGCTGTCTGGTTTCCCTTTGCAGCTTGAGGGAGAGGCAAGGCCACGTGTGGGTGCAGAGCAGCCCTCAGTGCCAGGGGCCTGCCTGCCTGTGTCTGCTGTGCTCTGGGAGAAGAGGCCACACAGGCTCTCCAGAGGGATTACTCCCGCCCGGCTTTGTATTGCCAGCCCTGTAGTGGCACTGAGTGCCTGCTGGCTGAGGCTGAGAAGCAGCCCCACACAGTGACCTTCTTTGCCCATCTGCCGCTAGCCATGCCCTTCATGGCCATGTTGGGAAAGCTGGGGCTCCCTGACGCTGTGCTCCTCGTGTAGGGCCGTGATGTAGTCAGAGCATGGGGTCTTGTTTGGAACAGAGAATATGCAGATGCCATGTTGACATCTGTGCCTTTCGCAGACTGGAACCAATGGCTGCAAAACCCCCTTGCAGCCCTGTTTCGGTAAAGAGCATGCATTTTAATCCTTGCTGTTCCCTGCATCTGTTTGGTTCCTTTCTCCCACTAAATGCAATGGACCTGAAATATACTACGAGGTACAGCTTTTGGAGACATGAGAATGTATACATGTGTTTCTTTTCCTTTTGCAATAGGATTACAAAACCTGGGTTGATACTGCACTTGGGTAGTGTCGCTGTATCAAAAACACAGCATGCTCCATGGAAACCCTGAGGGAGCATGGTGTTCAGCTGGTGGGGAGCTCACTATGAACACCCTGTGTAACGGATGGGCTGTAGGAATTTTGTCACTGCTTGGGGTCAGGCAGTGATTTTAGTAACAAATGTAATAAATCCAAGAGATCCTGTCATTGCCTATGGGGACTTTAAGGGAGAGGGCAGAAGGTGGCTTAGGAAATGAAAGGGGGGGGGGGATATTCCAGCTGTGTGCGCTTCACTTCTCTGTAGCAAGAAGAAAACTTCCTCGGTACACTGTGTGTTATTCCTTTCACAGGGCTCTGCTCTCATGTGACTGTCGGGGAGAACTCTTTAATAATTTTAACACTGCAATTGTAATAAAATGAGGATGTTAAGAAATATGCTGTGACATGAAATGTTACCACAAAAGCTCTTGAAGTTTGAATTGGTCTTTTCACTCTATTATAATTTCTAACAATACTATTATACAACTTGTAATTATGCAATCATATTAAATATAAATCATTTCCATTAAGGAATATCATAATAAAATGTTCATGAATATTATTACTTCTGATCAGCTACATGTATATTCAGATATCTCGCATTATAATTCTAAAATACAATTTTAAAACCGATAAGCATGTATATGTCTACTGACTTTTAAAGTAACCATTAGAACAACATCAGCGATAAGAGGAAGAGCAAAACCTCAAAATTTGTATTATTCTTTTATCACAAATTCCTGTTCGAGTCATTGACACTGTATTAATACTGTGATTTGAAATTAGGATGTTGATGACAGAAAATATTTAACTTTACACCTTTTCAAGTTGCTTCCAGTTAGAAATAGAACTTTTAGCTGATCCAGAGTCAATAAGAGCAATCAGGCATTTTTGGATGTAAACAGTCCTAGGTTTAGTGCTGTGGTTCATATTCCAGCAGGGTCAGGATGAAGGTCTGTGCCCTTTCTAGGGGCTGTTTCAATACCCAGGAACAGATTGTCTTTGCCTGGAGTATACACTATTGGAAAAATAAGTTGGGAAGAATATTCAATGGTTGCATTGCTTTTTTTTCTTCTTGTTTTTATCTCTTTTTTCTTGCTTTTTTGTTTGTTTGTTGTTGTTGTTTTTTGTGTTTTTTGTTGTTGTTTTTTTTGCAAATGAATACCACAGATGCCAAAGCACATGGTAATTTATTTAATAGATGTATGGCAGAGCTAGTGTCTGATGTTCCCATTTTACGCATCCAGACCATTCACTGACTTAGCTTCAAAATTCAGAAGGAGATCACTGAACTCCAAGTATTGCAGTTCCATTGATGCATTTATCAAAAGATGTCCTCTGCTTCAGACCAGCACTTCTCCATAGCTGTGCAACCCACAAATCAGCATCAGGTGGTGTAACCACTTGAGCAAATGTATATATCCCACTCATCAGATAAATCAGCATCTTTTAGATGCAGTGCATGGCTGTAGCTTTTAAAGTGCATGTTGTTGGTTTATGTCTCTAGATTAAATTTTGAAAAATGCACTGAATTTTTGTAGAGTAAATTGTGTGGAGAAAAACTGATCTGAAATCTATAAGCAGTCTGTTCTCCCTTGATGAGAATTTAGTCATTATTCCTTCACCCATAAACTTCCTGCATCTGTTTTTTGTGTGCTCTGGGAGTGGGTGTTTTGGTTTGTTTTTAAAAAAAAAGTTTAGGAGTTTATATATTATTCAAGTTTACAAGTAAGATTATCCTTTATCCTTAGTTGGGACATACCGCAAACCAAACATACTGTATTTTGTAAATAAATCTCTTCTGAAGGTGTTTGTTGATTGTCTTTTTGTGAATATTACAAAATGTGAATATTTTTGTGAATATTTTTGTGAATATTTTTGTGAATATTTTTGTGAATATTTTTGTGAATATTTTTGTGAATATTTTTGTGAATATTT